>NC_048308.1:53991902-54066278 GCF_013100865.1 Trachemys scripta elegans | reverse complement strand
TCTGGGGGCTGCCCGGCAAACCGTGAAGCCGGTAGCGCTTGGGCAGCCCTTTCCGCGTGGCTGGGAGTGGGAGGGAGGAGGGGGCAGAGTTAGGGCGGGGAAGAGGCGGAGTTGGGGCGGGGCTGGGGAAATGGGCGGGACCAGGGCCCGTGGACAGTCCTCTTTTTTTATTTATTAGATATGGTAACCCTAATAATTAGTGTCAGGAACAAGGGGAAACAGCTGAGACTTTTATGAATGCCATTCATAATCTTGCTGAACATTGCAAATATGAAATGTTAAAAGAAGAACTAATAAGACAAGGATAATTGTTGGTATAAGATAACCAGTTTATAAGCACAGCTTCAGTTAAACCCAGATCTCACCCTAGCAAATGCCAAAAAACAAAGAAACAACAATGTGACTTACATGCTAACGGCATAGCCGAGACTGCATCAGACAATATTGACACAGTAAAAAGAAGAGAGAGACACGTGAAAAGAGCAGTCAGACCAAATTTACAATGTAAGAACCCCTCACAACTAGAGTGGGAGACCAAAGAACCTTAATAGGAGGGAAGCTTAGAAAGGTTGTGGAAGATATGGCAAGATACCAACCCAGAGCTGGCAGCAATGTCCAACTAAAGAAGCAGAATGTAAGATGACAGAAATGGGACATTTTGCAATAGCATGCAGGTAACCAAAATAGTGGAAACAATCCAAGAGGGAGTGTTATCAGATGGCCACAAATCCGTACTTCTAGAGACTTATTTGCTGTGAGAATATTATATATGGTAACTGAAACAATTAATTCACACAATACTGTGGTTCTTTTGGGTAATGTTAATCACTAATTTGGCTCCTGAACCACTGAGGTCTGGGTATCATGGTCTTAAGGATTTTGTTAGACGAACTACATTTGGTAAGAGTTTCCTCAAATGACTTGTCATGTCCAATAATCTTCTTACAGCAGACCCATCTTTGGGTTTGGGTAAGGTGAGTAAAAGCATCCTGATTGGTTAATAATTAAATTACACATTTTTAATATCAGGTGCAATCAAGAGCCACTTGTGGCTCACGAACCTCAGTCTGAGTTATCACTGCCTTAAGGGATCTCTTTAAATGGTCCCAATATGTGGATCTGGGGGAGCACACAACAAAATGCATTTAACACAATAAAAACTGATATCTCTATCTGTTTACTTAATATTGTGCCGAAGCGTCCAACAACAGTAGCAATGGACGCATCTTCATTTCGTTTAGGAGCAGTGCTCATACAAATAACAGCCAGAAGGAGATGAGAGACCTGTTGCATTCATATCAAAAGCCGCTCAGAAAGCGAGCAGCCGTATGTTCAAGTGGAAAAGGACATTCTTGCAGCCACTTGGACCTGTGAAAGGCTCAGTGCTAGAATTTAAATAAGAAACAGATCATAAAGTCTTAGTGGCATTACTGGGGTTAAGACCACCAGATGACCTTCCACCTAGGATTCAAAGATTTTGACTACAGCTGGTGCAATTTTCTTTCAACATTGCACACATCAGGGAAAACACTCATAGCAGCAGCTGCTCTACCTACAGCGACAATTGAGCCGCCACCAATGGCAGAAAGAAAAGGCTTCCGAGAAAGATCTCAAAGACTACATTGACCTTGTTCCGGCAGCAATTCCAGCAACTGCCAACCCTCTTCCGCAAATTAGAGATGATCAGCTAAAGGACGAGACTTGCCAGAAACTGACTCATCCCTACCAAAGAAGGTGGGGATCAAAGGAATCCACTTCCAACAGCCCTACTACCATGCTAGCAGGACTACAATTACCTTCACATAGCCAATGGCCCACGACTGAAAGGACAGCATATTCATATCCCCTACGGTACTTCAGAAAGAGATGCTCTCCGAAATCTGAGGCACACCACGGTCTAAACAAGTGCAGGTTATGAGCAGAACAATCTGTATGGACCCATCTGAGCAGGCAAATTCAGTCTATAGTAGAGGGCTGTGAGACCAGGAAAAAAAATTAATCAACTACCAGAACCATTACTCTCCACAAAGCTACCTGACAGGTGTTGGCAGATGATAGATACAGATTTGTTTTTCTGTAAAGGAGACACACACATAACAGTAGCTGATCACTTCTCCAGCTATTGACTCTGCTATTCATGCACAGGTCATCCAGAAACTAAAGTCAATATCTGCAAGACATGGAGTTCCTGAAGTCCTCATGTCTGATCATGGGGCTCATTTTACCTCTGAAACGTCCCTTGTATTTGCATAGGACAGTGGCTTTCATTTGTGGACTCCTAACACACTTAAAATGGAAATCTTATTTTGCAGACCCCAGGTTGAAAACCACTGGCATAGGGCTTTGATCTGCACATTTGAGCTAGTAGTCCACATTACCCCCAGAGCAATGCAGAGTTTTAAAAAGACTTCTGAAAAAATCGGTGGACCCCCATATAAAGCACTCCTGGCGTAACTGTAAACACAGGTAGTGTCTGAATTATTTCCAGCAGTATTTCTGATGGGAAGACGATTAAGGACAACTTTACGTGGGGCATTGGTACAGCTTAAACTTAAGTGGCCTGACCTGAAGGAATTTTGAAAACACGGTGCGAAAATAAAAATTCTCAGCAAAACTTCTTTTATTCTGTGCTGAACAGTTAGCCACTGGAACTGAGGCCAGGGAACAAAGTTTGGCCCAAAAACTTCCAGACACTTGGAACTGAGCAGAGTCTCTAGTGGAGACTCTCTAGAAGGATTTCTCCAGAGGAATCAGGTTAATCTTCAATATATCACAATACAACAAAGAGAGGATCTAGGTGCTGCCGGTACTCTGTCAGGAAGTGAACCTCTCCTCAGGGAAATCCAAACACAACAGAAGTGAGAACACTGCCTGAAAGACTGATCAGATCGCCTCAAAGACTTGATCTTTTGAATACTGCTCGGGACTATTTTAAATGCAACAGGTAAGGAGTGGAGGGTGGGGGAGGGATGGGCTCCCTGAACACCTCCCACTCCCCCCAGGTCCTACTGTCCATTGTTTACCCCCTTGTCTCCCCCAGTTAGAAGCCTTTGGGGAAGCTCTCGGAGGGATACCACCACAGGCCAGGGTTTGGCTCCTCTTCTTCCCTTTGCAAGAGGGGAAGTTCTGGCTGGAACAAGGACCAGCCTCTCAGGCAGCCCCTAGAGCAGGGGTGGCCAAACTTACTGACCCTCCAAGCTACATATGATCATCTTCTGAAGTTCGAGAGCTGGATGTGCCTGCTGCAGGGTGGTAGGGCCGGGGCTTCTGTCCTGCGGGGATACTGCCCCATGGGAGGTGCCTGCCAGGGCTCAGGGCTTTCAGCTGAAGCCCCGAGATCCCCCTCCCCACAGTGCAGAAGCCTCTAGCTACACCACTCCGCTGCGGGCCAGAAGCCCCAACCTCCCCCCCCCACAGTCTGGTAGGCAGAAAATGGAGGGGGGAGGGCTCTGCAAGCCACACACTAAGTGTAAAAGAGTCACATGTAGTTCACGAGCTGCAGTTTGGCCACCCCTGCCCTAGAGAGTCAGATCTAAGGGCTCAGTCTCTGAGTCTATTGCTCCTTGGCAGGGCTTACCTTTGACCCCCTCTTCCTGGGGCGTATTGCTTTACCACCGATCAGGGCGGCCTCAGGAGCGGTGTGTCCCCCAGCTCTCTCTTTCTCAGCTAGGCTCCCTCTATTGCCAGGAGTTCCTAGGCAGCAATCTTCTTCCTGTGCTAATTTCCCTCCCCACTCCTTAAGCTCCTCCCCCTCCAAGCTGAGCAAGCCTTGCAGGTGTCTCCTTAGCATGGAACAGGCCCAGAGGAGCTCCTAGCCTCCTTCATACCAGGGTGAGGGCATGTCCCTTCACAAGGGGACATAGTAATGTAAACAGTATTAAGGAATTTGACGTATATTTTGAACTGTGCACGTGTGTGTGTATAGGTTGGTTGAGAGTTTGTTTTAATTTTTTACTATAAGGACAGGGAGCTGTGGAGTGATTATGGAGTTTCTGATCCTCCACAGTGACCAGAGAGGACCAGGATGTGTTGCAGTGGGAAATGTAGGGACTTTGTGGCTAGGGGGTTCTCTAGTTGCTGCCTAACTCATGGCTCTTTGCGTTTGTGTCCTCACACTTCAATAACCACTTAAAAAAAAAAAAGTGTGGATCAGAATTTGGTGGATAAAATTCCCTTTCTATTAAAATGTTTGGAAGGGAAAGGGGTTTTGGGTAGAGAGTGCTTTGTTTACTTTTGGTTTGGAAACATCCTTATTTGGCATCTGTAAAGCATTTACATTCCCTAGTTCTGGATCAAAGTCCTTTCCTGGGTCATGTTACTGATTTTCTTCTTTAACTGGAGCACCAAGAGAAAAATTGATTTTTTTTTCTCTTCCCTTACAGAGTTCGCATGAGCCAGTGTTAAATTCAAATACCAGCTTTTACCAAGGAAGTAACAAGGATGGGGCATAACGTCCCTTAACCCTGCCTCCTCTCAATTTCATGTAAATAATGTCAGGTGCCACCCATACACAGTCTTCTCAAATTAACATAGCAAACAAATTGCAAGGATTCTCTATTATGAGTATAAAACATATTCAATGGGTTTTAAAATGTGATAACATAAAACAAACTGTTGCTCTGCTGGAGTTCCCCATTTCCTCAGACACTAAAGGTTTTACGTGCAAGCTCTTCAGGTTTTTTCTTTGGTCCGTACAGCACCTACCACAGTTTGTGCGCTGCTGTAATACACTTTAAGAATAATAATCATAACATACTAGTACTTTTACAATGAAAATTTTAACTCTTTTGGCCCAAGCAGTTAGCTGCTATTTGAGGCCTAGTGGGATTGCATCTTGCTAGGAAAATAAATTAATGGTAGGAGTCAGTTATTTCTTTGGTGCAATCCTATTTCAATGTTCACAAAGTGCTGTTTCCCTGAACAAAGTAGGATCAGAAAACAGCAGGCAGTTTCCTTGCTCACAATTTCCAAGCACCTCCTGTCAATTCTGTGCCCCAAGCAGCTCTGTCTGCTCACTCCCTAGGCCAGGCTCTTGACTGTTTCCCTCCATTTTGACTGGCTTTCTGCCACTCTCACATACACAGCTGCAAGTGATCAATCCCCCAGACCAGGGCAAACTATGGCCTGCAGGCCGGATCCAGCCCTGCTCCGGCTCCTGCACGCTCCAATGGGAGCCACAGGAGCAGTGCCTGCGGATGGAGTAGTGTGCAGAGCCGTCTGGCCGCGCCTCCGCGTAGGAGCTGGAGAAGGGACATGCCACTGTTTCTGGGAGCAGCTTGAGGTAAGTGGTGCTTGGAGCCTGCACCCCCTGAGCCTCTCCCCCACACCTCAACCCCCTGCCCCAGCCCTGATCCCCCTCCCACTCTCCAAACCCCTCGATCCCAGCCCAGGAGCACCCTCCTGCACCCCAAACCTCTCATCCCCAGCCCTACCCTAGAGCCCACACCCCCAGCCAGAACCTGCATCCTTTCCCTTCCCTTCCCCCTGCCCCAGCCCTGATCCCCTTCCCGCCCTCTGAATCCCTCGGTCCCAGCACAGAGCACTCTCCTACACCCCAAACTCCTCATTCCGCATCCCACCTCAGAGCCCGCACCCCCACCCCAATTTTGTAAGCATTCATGGCCCACCATACAACTTCTATTCCCCGATGTGGCCTTCCGGCCAAAAAGTTTGCCCATCCCTGCCCTAGACCCTGCATTTGTAACCAGCCCCAGGAAACCCCTCCTCCCATATGGTTTAGCTTCTGATTGGCCTTGAAATATGACAATAGAGAAGAAAGACCCGATATTTGGAAGGGAGGGAAATAAAATGTCTTTACCAACAAAAATGCCCTTTCAGTTCTTCTTTGATACATTATGATGAACCTAAAAAAGACCACAAATCAATTTTCCCTCAGTCTTCCATTGTCTGGCACTGGGCTCAATCCAAATCCCATTGAAGTCAATGGGAGCTATTTGATTCGCTTCAGTGAGCTTTAGATCAGGCCCACTGAAAGTAGAGAGCTATGTGAAGTATGACTGAAGCATTGGAGGTTTTCATTCTGTCAGTTGTCAAAAGATTTTTAATTTATCAGATGTAAAATAGTTGTTGTCTTAAATCTGAAAGATGTGCAAAGATCTGTGAAGTCATTTCTGAAAACTGATCAGTCTTAGCAGTCCAGTCAGGGATCTGTGCTCATGGTGAGTAGTTTCTTTCTCTCTTACATGTACAGCTGAGAAATTACTCAGATAATGGTAGAAGTCCTGATTCTACCACAGTCAGCAAAATTCTCTTCTCAGTTACACTTAAATACAATTGTAGCAGTGTAACTGAGAAGAGAATTGGCCCCAGATTAACCTGATGTATATTTTTCAGATATTCTCATTCTTCTCTGGGTATTATTACCAAGAAATGGTTTTCCTCAGCTGGGTGAAGACTCCTGTAAAGAGAGGAACCTGGGCAGAAAAAAATGAGGGAACACCTGATAGAGGCATGGATTTAACAGTATTTATTCCACTCTGCTCAGCACAGCACTACACTGCTATGGCCATGGTTTAAGATTACAAATCCACATGGTTTCCTGCTGCATTGTGTGTTTTGGTCTTCATATATACCACCTAAATGCCTGCAGAAATGTCATTTTAAAAATGTTTGCGATGCAGAGAGGCATGCGGATAGACAAGAGAATGCCTTCCTTCCCTCCCACCCCTATGCCCTGGTTTGTTTGTTTTTTTTAAACTTGCTGTTTACATATTCTTCCCATTTGCCTGTTAGAAATAGGCTCATCCAGGAATAAAAACAGATTAAAATGGTGTCAGGAAGAAATCTTCCTAGGGGGAAAAAAGGTAAACCAAATGTTGCCTTCTGGAAATAAATTGTGAAGTGGAGATGAATTCAAGTGGGCAATAAAAGGCAGTTCATGCAGGTGAACCCTACTACCACTCCACATGCGGTAACAGCTTGGTAAGGTTAGACAGTACCCAAAATAATTAGACATCCCGCCTCAGTGCCAAGAGGCTACTTGCCCTCCCTCCCATCTTAACCGTACTCTGTCCCACCTAGAGAGAGCCTCTCTTCCCCTCCTTCCAAACAGAATGGCTAGCCCTCAACTTTCACTCCTCATTCACATTTCCTGTCCACAAAACTCCTGCGCCTGTTAAGGCTGGGAGTAGGGGATGGGGACTACAAACATGCTCTGGAGTGTTGAGGACATCAGAGAAGTTAGACAGATTTTACCACGAGGACCGTCTCTCAACAGTGGCAAATAATACAGCTGAAGAATGAGATATTTACTTAAGCTTTATAGGTAGGGTAAGAACAATGCACAAATCTGGGGACGATTACCTCTACTCCATCTGCAAATGATCACCCTACTTAAATATAGCAGCAGGCCCAGCGTTGCAAAGGGCAGTTCAGCTAGACAGGAGGTCCAGATGCTTGGCTCTCTTCAAGTGACCACATCCTACTAAGCTGCAGAATCATTAGACCGATGTAGCGATCTCACCATCTGTATGAAATGAGAAGCGTGTGGGGAACCAAGGGACTAACTTGCAGCACAGTTTTGTAATCCTAAATAGTGTAAAAGTCATGGAGCAGATCCTGATCTCACCCTCACTCTAAGAACTTGTCTACAGTGCTCACTAGAGGGGTGTGATTTCTTATACACACCAACATGTCACATACTGTCTGGCACATAATAGGATGTGTTATTCCCATTTCAAACAACGCTACCTTAATGTGCACTAGGGAACTTTAGTGCCTGACAGCAGGGTTCACGTGACCAGTTAGTGTGCAACACGTTGGAGTACTTTAGGACACACACACCTCTAGTGTATTGCTTCACTGTGCAGACAAGCCCTAAATCTGGAATAACTCCTTTAGCTTTCAAACCGTTTCCTTTCACTGTTTCATTTTCATTTTCCATGCTTAAAAACATCCAAATCTACTTATTTAAACAAAGTTTGTTTTCCTCATGCAGGTCACCTGTGTTTCCCTCTTGGTCCTTCAGTGAAGTAATAATGCTGAATCTGTGATATCAGAATCACATTCACAGCAACAGGCTATTATACCTTTCTATCTAGAGTACTTGTAAGGGCCCCCATTACTGTAGTATGTGAGCCCCTCACACTCTTTGATGTGTTTATCCTCACAACACCCCTCTAAGGTAGGGAAGTGCTATCGTTTCCATTCTACAGATAGTCTCTCTGTGCCTCAGTTCCCTAAGTAACATCCAACAGGAAGTTTGTGGCAGAGCAGGTCTATCTGAACTCAGGTCTTCTGGATCCTAGGCTAGGGCCCTAACCAAGATTGCATTCCAGGACCATGTGAAAGTTGGGTGGGAGTTCCTGATTTAGCAAAGCATCCCCATTCAGGGCAAGCATGTGCTTAAGTTCCATTGAAATCAGTGGGAATTAAACACACGCTTAAAACTAAGCCCATTCTTAAGTGCTAACCGGAGTAAACATGGATTTAAGCATGTGCTTAAGTGCTTTCCTGAATTGGGGCCTGAATGAGCAAGCACATATTAATAAATCTCCTCCATTCAGTTTCAGCAGGGACTGTTTCTGGCGTTGAGAAACTTTATATCTATTTAAAAACAGCAAATTGCTAAACTAGGTCAGAGCATTAGTTTATATGGTTCAGTACTCTGTCTCCAGGGCCGGCTCTGACTTTTTTGCCGCCCCAAGCAAAAAAAACCCAAACCAACAAAACAGGGTGCAGGGTGGCCAGACCCAGAGGCAAAGCAAAAAGACCCCCAACCCCTGGGCATAGGGCGGCTGGACCCGGAGGCAAAGCATAAACAAAACAAACCCCCTGGGTGCATGGTGGCTGGACCCAGGAGCAAAGCAAAAGAAAATAAATAAACCCCAGGGCGCAGGGCGGCCGGACCCAGAGGCAAAGCAAAAAAACCCAGGGCAGCCGTGCTGCCCTAAGATTGGACGGAATACCACCCCTTAGAATCTGCTGCCCCAAGCACGAGCTTGTTCGGCTGATGCCTGGAGCCGGCCCTGCCTGTCTCTGACTGTGGCCATCATGAGATACTTTAGAAACTGTAAAAATCCCCATAGTGCACAGTTAAGAAATGAACATCCCAACAGGGAACTCCTTCCTAACCAATCCACTGTCTGTTAACCATTGCCTTATGCCTTCAAGCATGAGGGTTTATATTCCTCTTCTGTTCTTTGAAAATGTAACCATGTGTGTTTTCATTTCACAAATAAGATTGACTGGATTCTGGGAATTCTCTCAGGAGCCAGGGTAGGGCAGCATCAGGGCAAGTGGGAACAAATGCACCATCTTTCCTGAGTAAGTATCTTCCAGCTTCCCAATCAGAGATCACGTATGCACTGAGGGCATTTTAGTCCTTTCACCGCAAATTGAACCCATACTGGTTAGTTAAAGCCAGTGGGGAACACCTATCTTGCGGGAAATTGTTAGGTTGCCTTCCTTTAGTGAGACATTATCAGCAACTCACAAACAAATAGCAGTGTGACCTTTGCTTAAGAAATCAGCCCTAAAGAGAAGACTGAGCGGGGACATGATAACACTTTTCAAGTACATAAAAGGTTGTTACAAGGAGGAGGGAGAAAAATTTTGGTTCTTAACCTCTGAGGATAGGACAAGAAGCAATTCGGTTAAATTGCAGCAAGGGAGGTTTAGGTTGGACATTAGGAAAAACTTCCTAACTGTCAGGGTGGTTAAGCACTGGAATTAATTGCCTAGGGAGGTTGTGGAATCTCTATCATTGGAGATTTTTAGGAGCAGGTTAGACAAACACCTGTCAGGGATGGTATCGATAATACTTAGTCCTGCCCTGAGTGCAGGGGACTGGACTTGACCTCGATGATTCTATGAAATGCCAGTGTCTTTGTCTACTATCCTCTAGTCTCTAACCTCCCCTTTCCAAAAAAGACCACTGAAGACGTAGCAGTGCACTAATTCCAACATTAATTGACATCAGCAGATTCATTGGATCCCAACCAGTCAGGGCTCAGACCTAGACATAGCATAGAGATGGTGTTATTCACGGTGGTCAACAAAATCTCTCCAGACAATAGACGGTGAGAGGCATCCTTGCTGATACCACATGGTCTATCAGAAGCCTTGGATTTCACTGTTCATGAAGTATTGTTAATACAACTGTGGGACCAACTGGCAGAAGTGGGCGGAATCACCTTAGAGTAGTTCCTGGTCTGTACTGTCACGGTAATTGCCAGAAGTTATCGTGGAATGATTTTACTCTCCTCAGGACTTTCAGGAATTAAGTCCTGCAGGGCTCAGTCCTATCACCCCTTTTTGATATCTTTGTGAAGATGCTGGGTGAGAAGTAGCTAGGCCTATGATGTCATACTAGTGAAATCCTGTGTCCTCACGAAGCTGAGATATAGCATCTCCCGCCCTTCCCAGTGTCTGGCAGAAAGTAGGGGCCTGGAGGAAAGCTAATAAGAATCTTGAAAATCTAGCGAAGTCTCTAACTGTTCTGTAAATCGAAAGCATCTGTATACTTATTGTCCAAGTGACTACAAATCTTGCTAGGCTCATCTCTATGAGTTCCTATGTCCCTAAAATGCAACAGTGCCAAAAATATCTTTGTCCATCTTGGGAAGGCCAAGAGATTGAGTCTGTGAATTAGCTGTCAAAGTAGTAGGTCTAGTTAGAATCAGCGAGATACAGAAAGGGCCCAGCTCTACATTGGACAGCACTGCAGTCTTGCCAGTAGCCCTTCTTAACATATGTTTTGACACACAACAAAACTGCTGATGTAAGCTCACTACTTTAGGTATTCTGGCATGACAAAGATCATAAGGGAATGAAATTTTCAAGGAAAATTGTCTAGCAGAACTCACAAATTCCTAACAGCTAGAGGGTTGTGTTTTTTTTTTATTAATTTATATTGATTTTTAATTTTTGGAAAAACTCTCAAGAAGATGCATAGTGTCAAAATATTTTTCATAATTTGCTTGTTAACTTTCAATCACCATTTATAGTAATCTCTTCGAAGTCTCCTCATCAGGCTGGTTTGCTTCTGTTGCAAGTACTGCTCTTATTACTATTTTTTTTTTTTTTTTTGAAGGAAAAAACCTACAAAACCTATAGCATGCTGTAGCGAAGGGCCAAAATGTTATAGTTTGCAGTTGGGTTACCTGCAATGTTTGAAGGTCATTGTAGAACACTGTAGTCATTATGAGGATGGCTTGTTAATGAAGGATTATTTTTAAAATTTTATTTAGACCAATAAAGCGTTAGCTCATTTGTTTAAAAAGATATACTACCTCTATCGTATACAGAATTATCTGAATTTGGAAACCGGTCCAAGGGAGGGAAGCAAAGGGAGAAGCAACTGAGGCAGGATGGTGCAGCAGGGGGAAGCAGTGGCTCTATGGCAAAGCTATGGAGGCACTTCTATTGCATATTCTGAGGTTCAGGCTCCATTCATAAAAGGGGAAAGGGTAGAGGTAACTAGCACTTCAGGTTAAATGAATCTCTCACAAGCTAAGTGACTAGCCCAAGGAAGTCTGTGCCAGAACTGATTATTGGGAATATACAGGTCTGTCTCATCTTACGCTGGCGTTATGTTCCGCAGTCAGCGCCTAAAGCGAAAATCACGTATAATCAAAATTACATTGAGTGTAATGGCGGGCGGAATCACCCGCACTACAGAAACAGTATTTAAATTGTTATTTTTCTCTTTTGGGGGGTTTTGTTTTTGTTTTTGCTGACCGCGTAAAGCTGAAATCATACATGTTAAATGCGCCTGAGATGCGACAGACCTGTAACCTATTTTTCCTAAGTCCCAGACCAGGTTTTCCCTTCTGTTGTCTGCATTATGTATTTGTGTACTATTAGCCTGTCCTGTCTGTTGTAACTTAAGCCCTGATTCTGCAATCTGTTCTGTGTGAACTAACCTTTATACCTGCTTGGAGTCCCACTGGAGGCAGACTATGAAATCTAGAGTGGTAGCCGTGTTAGTCTGTATCAGCAAAAAGAACGAGGAGTACTTGTGGCACCTTAGAGACTAAATAAATAAATGCCCAAATAAATTTTGTTGTTGTTGTTATTTGTCTCTAAGGTGCCACAAGTACTCCTCGTTCTTTGTGAAATCTCAGGCTCTGATCCTGCAAATGTGCAACAAGGGGTCACGAATCATGTGCATGAAGTTACTCTTATACCTAAGTGGTTTGCAGATTTGGGTCCTTAGATTGCAAACTCTCAGGGCAGGGCCAAACTCCCTGATTATACTCATTAAATAATAAAATTTCTCCCATCCTTTAATTCTAAAGACTGTTTTATAGGAGCAAAATCAGCTCCTGGCCCATCTCCTCCCTTCATTCCCACCATACCTCCCTCAGTTCCTTCTCCATTCTGGTGCCTTCTAGACCTCTAGGACAACGTGTATGACTAGTCTAAAGGCTGGAGTTTGAGAACGACAGCTTTGCAGTGTTTTGTGCCTATACAGCAAGGTGATAAGTGCCACGGGTCCTGAACATGTACAGACAGGAAGCTCAGTGAGACCTGGGCTGGCAGTCAGGTATGCCAAGGGCTGCTCAATGTAATAAGTGCAACATGCTGCAGAAACAGTCAGGAAGGGAAGGGAAAGACACAGATTTGGGCAAGGCTGTGACAGGAACAAAGAAAATATTGGCGAGGGGAGGTGCAGCAGGGTGCGTGTAGCCCAGATGTGAGCAGCAGCAGGAAGCAGCCCTGGTCTGTCTGTGGGGGGGGGAAGGAGAGGGATGCTCTGGGGGCGATGCGAGCAGTAGGAGGCAGCCTTGTCCTTGCCCAGAGCTGCTCTGTGCGTGTGTTGTGCACGGGGTGATGTCAGTGGCAGCTGGGCTGGTGCAGTCAGTACTTCCTGTATCAGGCAGGCTCGGTTAGCTGCAGGCGCCTCTGCTCCTCCTGACCCAGCGAGCAGCTGGATTGTCAATTTCAGGTCTCCCAGGCACCGTTGCGTTGAGCTCTCCTCCCCCCCCCGCCCGCAACTCTGGACGCTGGCTGACATCTCCCGGGAGCGGAGCTGCATGTGCCTGGGCAGAGCCGAGGGAGAATGGCAGTCCTCAAACTCACCGACCAGGTAGGAGACCGCAGAGAGCCCAGGCAGCCTTGCAGGAGGCTAGGAAAACCCCTGCGCGGAAGGGAGCCGCTGCCGCGGAGAGGAGGAGGAGGAGCAGGAGCAGGAGCAGGCAGTGGCTATGGCAGCTCCAGCTCTGATGGGTTTGTTGTTGTGCAGCTCAGCAAAGTGAAGCGGTGTCTTGCAATGCTTCGCCTGCGCATATCCCGTCCGTTCGTTAAGCACGAAAACCCTCCCCGCACTCCGGCAGCTCTTCGGTCCCATATACTGCGCCCTGCAACGTTCGCCATTCGGGCTTGTGTGTGTGTGTGTGTGTATTCTCTGGGAGACGCACGCAGAGAACAGGGAGGAGGGCTAATAAGGCTATTTTGCCTGAGGCTAATAATGTACCGCGTTACTAGTCAGTCAAGTTTTGCATTGTATGGGGAGAACAGGCAAATGTCAAAATGCCAGAAAGAAAGGCGCTATTTGTTGGCGTCTTTACAATGAATAGATTAGAGGATTTGTCACTGAAACAACCATCTGGAATAGCACAGTTATTTTGCATCATTCTGGTGTTTATTGGTTTGGCATTCCATTCCGGCGCAGCCTAGACCTGTTTTTATTTAAATCAGTGAAGTATGGTGGCTCAAGGTAGATTTCAGTGTGTTTCAGTGTCACTTAGAGACAAGAGGCAGATTAGAAATATTAGACAGAACATTTACTTTAATTAACTAGTTACATTTTCTCATCAGTCCAGCGTTGGAATTAATTAATTAATGAGTTGCTTAAGCTAATGTTTTAATTTGTCTCTTCCTTCCTATGAACATTAACACTTTGCAACTGCATGAATGGTTGTTATTTGGCTGTTCAAACACTGTCAGATTCCTAGGTGCTTTTTAAACTAAGGTATTTAATTATACAACTCTTTATGTAGGTTTCTTTTAAAAGATTATTTCACATAGAAAACATAAGTGATATTTTTTTTTTTTAAAAAGTATAGGTTGTTTGTTTAACCAATGATAGATCCATTTTTGCATCCCTTGTTGGGCACCTGAAACTCCCATTGAAGTCAACTGCTATGCAGGATGAGTCTTGTAATGGGCTCCAAGTGGGTCCCCTTGTGAATCCCCATTGAAGACAATGCAATTCTGCCTTTGTTTCTTCTGCGGGGAGCAGCTTGCAGAATTGGGGCCTATATGTGTAACTTAAGTGAACCTAGTATTCTGTTTGACATTCATTCGCTTTTGAAAATTTTACCCAATGATGAGTTAGAGTTGATATACCATCCAGCTTTCAAGTCAAACATGCAGTTTTACAATTCTCAGAGTTGAGGGGTAGGATAAAAATGGATGTTGGCTATTTGTGTAAGGTCTCTAAGGTATATTAACCTTCTTTTGGGAATTCAGTGCTATTTATTACCATGATACATAGTAATTATTTTTCTACTAGGCCTTCATGTTTAAAGAGTGCATTTTTGGTTTTGTTGCCATAACTGTTTGCAAGTTATTAGAAAATGGCAATATTCAACTCTCACCTTATGTTAAAATGTTAAATTTAATAATAGAGCAGCTATAATTTGTATTAAATCACTTCTTACCATTCATAGTCAAAAGCATTTTAAAATATTTAGTAAAGTGATATTGTGGTTCCCACAGCCTAATTTATCAACATATTGTACCATCTGTTACACATTTGCTTGTCTTAATCAGCTATTTTTAGTTTAACTTGGTCTGCCTATAATCTGCAGTGTGGGTGTCCTTCAAGTCCAAAACTTTCCTGTTACTTTTAATATGATCATCAGCAGTTACAGGCCCTTATTCAAACAACCCCCTTTCCCCCCCCCCCCCTCTCTCTCTCTCTCACACACACACACACACTCTCTCACACACACACATATATATATAAATTAGAGAGAGAGAGAGAGAATGCATGCACATGTATTTCCAAAGAAGCCTTCCACTAAAAAATCCTCTACCTGGCATTTTTAAAGGAAAAAATGAGCTACTCTTAAAATTAAATAAACATTGAAAGTGACTGTGTGAATTATAGTAGTCTAAATGCATTTCCATAATTTAACCAAAGACAGTGTTTATAGTTCTGTCTCCTGGCATGTCCCTTGATACACTCATGTCTTCGGATGTGGTGCTTATAGCAAACGAAGAAAATGTTTCATACCATGAGACTTCATTCTGCCCTGTAGTGCATAGAACAAGTCTCATAAATCAGAAGATTCAGGTGAGATCTGTAAATTTAAAGTCTAGGCTGCAGCATAATATTAAAGGTATTTGCACTACAGCTGGTAAAGGAAGTGTAGCATTTCAGGCTTTACGTCTAAGTCTGAAATCGTGTTTCATGAGGTCCTTGGAATTAAAGCCCTAAAGGTTTTAAAACCATTGCTAAACCTTCTCAACAAGGATCTTGCTTCATCACTGGTAGTAGAGTTAAAAAATGTGGTTTGAGCCAAGTGGATTGCATCTTGTGAAGTCTGTATTGCAACAAAGGATGCTGAGGGGGCGGGGGGCAGTCTTGACTTTTTTTAAGATTAGTTATTTCTCCTCTTCCCCCTCCCCCACCTCTAACATTCTCCAGACCTGGTAGATTGATTTATCAGAACTGGCATGGTGACTTTGCAGTATGCCTTTGCGTGGCAGCACACTCTAAATACTCTCTGCTTGACAGTGTCATGGGTCACTTCCAGTCTGGCTTCAGGGCATGGTATGGCAACGCTTTTTTATTCTGGGGGATGTCCTCCTTCTCCTGTCCATAGACATATCCATACTCTTCCTGCTGGACCTCTCTGTGACATTTGGTATGGTTGATCACCAGATATTCCTGTCTCACTTGTACGAGGATGCAGGAGTGAACAGAAGTGTTTCAAAATGGCTCAGGGCTTTTTTTTTAAATTGAGCCCAGGAAGTTATGAGCCACTAGTTCTCCATTTCTAAAGCCCTTGTCTTTAGATTCCCACCAAGGCTCATCCTCTTCCCCATGTTATTCAGTATCTATAACAAAGCCAGTGGGAGGCCTTGCATGACAACATGGGCTGAAGTGCCAGTAGTGTGCAGAGGATGCCAGGTGCTACATCCTCCTTTACATCACTGTCTCACAGCTTTTTCCATGCCTACCTGAAACCAGTACCGGGGTGCTGGCTAAAGCTGAACCCTGGTAAAACTGAGGTGATGTTGGTAGGAAGAATGATGCACTTTGAAGCACTTACATCTTTATAACATCCTCCACTGCCTACAGTATGTGTCTTCAGATTTAGTTGGTCCACAGGCTACATTGCTCTGGGTGTCCAGACAGCCATGGCAGTAAAACACACCAGCTTTCATCTGTGGCTAGCCAGAAGACTGCATACCGTTTGCACAGACACAGAAGTGGCACTGTGACTCCTGCATTTGTGATCTCCAGTATTGATTATTGCAATTTGTTATATTTAGTAATGAAGTCCCATACCCTTTAGCAGCTGCAATGGGTCCAAATTGAGCAGCTTGTCTGTTTAGGAACACAGGTCACCACAATCACATCACTCCAGCTCTCTGCGCTGCATACAAAATCTGGATCAGGTTCTGTCTGCCTGAGAGATCTCTTCTCCCTCCATAAGTGTTACTTCCCTTAACACCTACCTTCCACTGGAACAATGAAACTGTGGACCAATAGGGTCCAACAAGGCAGTCTACCTCCAGCTCTGTAAAAGTTTGACGATACTTAGTAGCAAGAGACAAAAGAAGCCACATGCTGGTATGAGGAGTAAAGATAAATCTTATTTCTGTGACTTAGGTTTTCCTCATTTTTTTCACATGTGCACCCACTCGCTCTTGTCCTCTCTCTCACACATAGGCAACCAAGCAAACAAAGCAGGCAAACAAAGATAATCATAAGCTAATTAATCTATTTTTCATTCAGGGTCAGAAAAAAAGAAGAGATTGTTATTGTTTCTATTTTAAGACACTTGAGAAGTGCTAAGATACTGTGGTGGTGGAACAATAAAATAGGTATACTTTATAAGCTATCCTGGTTGTATTCAGATAGTTCTTAGGTAAAAGAGCTTAGTTTAAGACTATATCCTATCACAGGAATCGGCAGCCTTTGGCACACCACCCATCAGGGGAAGCCTCTGGTGGGCCGGGACGGTTTGTTTACCTGCAGTGTCCGCAGGTTCGGGCGATCGCAACTCCCACTGACTGCGGTTCGCCGTTCCAGGCTAATGGGGGCTGCGGGAAGAGGTGGCCTGGCCTGCGCCGCTTCCCACAGCCCCTGTTGGCCTGGAATGGCCAACCGTGGCCAGTGGGAGCTGCGATCGGCCGAACCTGTGGATGATGCAGGTAAACAAACTGTCCGACCCGCCAGCAGCTTTCTCTGAAGGGCCGTGTGCCAAAGGCTGCCGATCCCTGTCCTATCTGTTTCTATTCAAGCAAGTTACATGAGCTCATTTCTGAGTGATGGCAATTGCTAGCTAATCACATGGTAGCTTTTTAATCATTTAACCGAAGGAAGTATTTTCAACCCTCATTCACTTGTGGAAGTGAATCTATCTATCTTCCTTCTGTTCCTAGCCCCCCTCTTCTAAAAATTGTATATGAATGATTGAAGTAGTAAGATTTTAAAAATGAACAAACCCTAAATTGTGATTAGACACTTAAAGTTTCAACTTTGCTGACACCTTTGTATGCAGCAGTATTGAGTGACAGTGCTACTTAAAGCCTTCCACATCCGTTCCAGATAATCCACTTGTCACATATGCAGTTTCTTGCATCCCCTACGGTGCGTGCCAATTACAACAGGCGTGGTAAATTTAAGTGCTTTTAGATCTACGATGGAAAGAAACCTTTTATTTTAAAATGGACACATGATGGTAAAATCACAGAAATTGGCAGGTGGTCTCAGGGGGAGGATAAGTGCCTGGAAGTTCTCGAACTCATTTTTAAAAACACTGACGAGGTTGCGAGTTGATATTATTCCTTTAAGTGATTTGGTACTCTTTTCAGTGACTGATTTTCTTCAGGTAAACGTACCATAACCTCCAGCGTCCCAATGTGCTTCAGGTTTCCTCTGACCTCCTCGACTATGGCCAGAGTGGGTGTGACTTGAGGGGTTGTGGGACTCATCTTTGTGCAGTGACTGGCTTTTAATGGCCTTAGTGGACTACCAAATGTTTTGCCCCCTATCTTATCCTGAGTCATGTTGCTCTCCCTCTGCCCTGCAACGTAATAGAATTCTAGCTGTCCCTCAAGGCATCAGTGAATGCTGCACTCCCTCTGTGAGTGGGAAGATAGACAGCTGCTGCCCAAATTGCTCTAACCATTCATAAGTGATGCCAAAGCTTCGTTTAACAGCTAAACTTCCCCGCTCCTCCTGGGAAACTGCGTGTGCATCTCCACAGTGCTGGGCACCCATATGTGCACTTCCATTCCCTGAAGTAGGTGTTGTAATTAGAGGGGGCATTTGAAGGGATGGGAATAAAGATGAGAAATCAGTTTGTTTAGGTTGCAGAAAATAATAAATTTGGTGACTAATCAAGCATGCGATAGTAATTAAAGTGGCAAAACTAATTTTTTTTTGCAGGTCTCAGAAGGAGTTGGAACTAGCTAAGAAAGGATTTCACTAAACCTTTTGTATAAAATATGAAAGTTTAAAAGAATTTTTCAAAATCAGGATATGTTCTAGTTCAGTGTTTCCCAAACTTGGGACGCCTCTTGTTTAGGGAAAGCCCCTGGTGGGCCAGGCCGGTTTGTTTACCTGCCGCGTCCATAGGTCTGGCTGATCGTGGTGCCCACTGGCCGCGGTTCGCTGCTCCAGGCCAATGGGAGCTGCTGGAAGTGGCGGCCAGTACGTCCCTCGGCCCGCGCCACTTCCAGCAGTTCCCATTGGCCTGGAGCAGCAAACCGCGGCCAGTGGGAGCCGCGATGGGCCGGACCTACAGACGCGGCAGGTAAACAAACCAGCCCGGCCCGCCAGGGACTTTCCCTAAACAAACGGCGTCCCAAGTTTGGGAAACACTGTTCTAGTTGAAAGAATTCATTCAGGGAAGTCCTTTGGCCTGTGTTACATAGGTCAGAGTAGATCATCAAAATGGTCCCTTCTGGCTTTTTAATTGATGAATTGAAAAACAGCTTGAGATTTTAAAAATGTTGTCATTATAAACTAAGGTAACTGTGGAACAGGAATAATTTACCCATCAACAGGTATATGGCCAGTCATTCTGGTGATAGATAAATAAATGAATAAATAAAATAAATTGAAATAATTAACCCTACACATATGTGACCCTTGCTCTAACCCTGCACCACAGCAGCTATTGCTTCCTTTGGCCATGCTAGTCCTAGCCACACACTATCCACAGAAGTTGTGGAAATATATTCACATGTTTTAAAGAAAAAGTATATTTAAAAAAATGGCATTTCTCTCTCTGGTTCACATCTCTTGGCACCCTGGTCAGAGCTCTAGTGTAGACTGGCCACCAGCTTTTGAAACAGGGCTTTGGAGCTCCGCTCCAGCTCCAGGCAAAAACCTGCAGCTCCACTGCTCCGGAGCTGCTCCATGTTCCAGCTCCGGGCTCTGCTCTAAAGCCCTGTTTTGAAATGTTATATTGTCCAACCATACTCAGAGCAGGAAATAAAGTCTAGTGTAGACAAGGCCAGCGAGATACAGGGTCAGGAAGCGGCTTGCTTTCTTGGCTGAGATTTTTCTGCAAGTGGAATTATCTGTTGGGGTAGCTTTGTTGCTGGTTTTGTCATCTGTGTTCAAGTAAATGAGACCTGTGCACATGCTCTAAAAAATAAATGTAGACAAAGAAATATTCAGAGACTATCGGTCTGCAGATGTCTCTTCCAATGGGAAAGTGACACAGTCCTAAAGTCCCAAGAAGTGCGATGGAGCGTAAAGGGGCAATACAGTAAGTCTTTGCTATGGATGTGTTAAGTGCCTGGGAAACTCCAGGTATATGTCATGTTAGACTAGGGGTCGGCAACGTTTGGCACGCGGCTCGCCAGGGTAAACACCCTGGCGGGCTGGGCCAGTTTATTTACCTGCTGACGTGGCAGGTTCGGCTGATCGCGGCCCCCACTCGCTGTGGTTCACCGTCCTGGGCCAATGGGAGCAGCAAGAAGTGGCACGGGTGAGGGATGTGCTGGCCACGGCTTCCCGCTGCCCCCATTGGCCCGGGACGGCGAACCGCGGCCAGTGGGGGCCGCTATCGGCCAAACCTGCCGCGTCAACAGGTAAATAAACTGGCCCGGCCCGCCAGGGTGCTTACCCTGGTGAGCCACGTGCCAAACGTTGCCGACCCCTGTGTTAGACCATTGCTCTTTTTTGAATAACTGTCAGCAGAACCTCATATTTCTTTATATGCTTGAGGTGTGGTATTTTATCTCTGCCGGACATTCATCTTCTGACCTTTTCCTGCACAACTATTAAAATATGATTTGGTTGTCATGGCTATGTTTAGTAGAGATGTGTCCTATGTAGTCTGGGGCACATATTTGCCTACTGGGTTGGCTCTCTAGGAAAGCTGTTATTTTTTCTTTTTCTTTACTGCATCCTAAAAATTAGGCCTGACCTGGTGGTAAAAATGCCTTAGCTGGGGCTCCACTGTTGCTGCCAGTAGTGTACTGTGCTGTTTGCTGGTGCCATCATTCTCTTGGCATTGTTTAAGGGTTGGTGCAGCTCCACCAGCACTAGCAATGATAGAAATGCTGCTGTAGACCAGGTGTAGGTGTCTTCAGCTTTGTGGCAAATCACCGAATTGCAACTGATTGAGAAACAGGAAAGTTAAGGTTTTGACAGAAAGAGAAGTCAGACACCTTCAGGGCCCTACAAACCCCAAGTATGGAGGCTGTCTCTCCCCATGCTCATCCCAGCACAAGTGGCAGCCAGGCCTCCTGGCTTCTTCTCAGGAGCAGCCAAGATTCTCTCTCCTCCCGGGAGAGACGGAGTGATAGCTGAAGGGGTCACCTTGTACTTAAACCTTGATTTGCTAGGGTATGTACTTGGGTGTGTGGTTAGGCTGGGCTTGCTGCTCTCTTAACCCTCCTGTCACACAACAGAATCCTGTATTGGAGGCAGTGGGCCTTGGGGTAAATACTTGAGGCCTGGGGTAGTTCATCCTCTCAGAGACATTGGTTCAGGCTGTCTGCAGACTCAGGCAGATATGGCTGCTTTGATTACACACACAGTGAGCCATATTTTCAAGGCTGCCTTTTCTTTTTGCAACCAGGAGGGCTAGAAACTGTAACAAAAAATTTAATGAAAGCTGAGATTCTGATGTAATCACATGGCTCCAGGAGCCTGGGTCCTAGGCACAGACTTCGGCCTTCGTCACATTGAACAGATCTTGTATTTTCTATTCTTGTTTATCTTATTAAATGTGTTTGCTTAATATACTGCTATTTATGTTTTATGAAAATATACCATTAAATATACAGGTGAAACATGGCCAGGCTAATGTTGCTGATAGAACTTTAACTTCTGCATTTCTTGAGACTTTTAAATGTTAACACTGCAGCTAGAATGTTCCAGTGACAGAATATTTGTGCACTTATTGAGCTATAGAACTGTTTTTAAATAACACCTCTCTCCAGGAGGCTAGATTTGACATTTGTCACTTTATTTTCCAGAGATCATAGCCTGGTATGTTCCCACAGCCACTATCCTGTGTCTTCAACTTGGGTTTAATTGCTGTAACCGGTGACTATTTACTATTGGAGCCCTCCTGGCCTGGCAATAGATTAGAATGAAAGCACAAAACATTTAATTTTAAAGGGAGAAGATAATTCTGCAATTGTGAACCAATGGACTGAGGTCATCACTGGAGGTTGTATAGTCTTGGCCAATAAATTACAGATAACTGTGAAAATCTGGAAGAATACTTACTTTTGGGTGAGAAACACTTACATGTATTTTGCTTTTTTAGAAGAAAAAGCAATTCTTAACTATGCACTGGAAACAAACTAGTGTTTTGTAGCTAAAAATTGAGACAGTTTACTATGTTTGTACCATACAATATTGTATGCCCTAGTTTGAAATAAGCTTGTCTGGTTGCTGTTTGTACTTCACATTATTAGCTGGCTTTACATGCAGGAACACATTCTTGTGCTGGAATTATTTGTAATGGCTTGGTTTCTAATTTTAAAAAGGATGCAGTGAGAAAATGGCCTTGCAAAGCCTCCACTTCCTCTCTACAGCTGCATGTTACTGCATCTTTATGAGGAAGTAAGTAAAACCAAAATGGTTGATTTTTGTGCAAGTTTTGACACATACCTGACTGAAGCCATTTACTGAGGTAAAGCTTTCAGGTTTTTGCATGGATGTGCATGTGTATTTGTCCCCCCCCCCCCCCAAAAAAAAAAAACCAACAACAACAACCACAAAAAAGCAAAACAAAATCCCAACACTCAAGCAACTGCATTACATAAATATGAGATCTGTCTAAAGGCCATATCTTGATATTTTGCATCAAATAATTTCTTAAATCGGCATATAATCCCTAATGACAAATGGTGCAATATTTAGGTACTGCCACTTCTGCTCTGACACTTATTTGTAAATTAATTTGATATGAGGTATATTTTTCTTACGTTGCAGCTTTCATAACTTTGTTAATTTGATAACATACTATCTTTTGGCCATGCAAAGCTTTTTTTACTAAAAAAACCGGTTAGTTATAACTAGTTGCTCACCGATAATTAACAGTTTAGTTAAGGCTTTATAGAGCATAACTGCCAACTGAGCACATCTGGCTTGAAGAAATTGTAACTGTAAAAATGTAAAATCAAGTATATTTGACTTTATGAGGAACCTTTTTTAATTTGGGCAACATGTTGTCTCCAGCTTCCTCTTTGTTAGAAGGATGGAAACATGAACTTTCACATTTAAATACAATTCTTTTGGGAAGCGAAACTGCTGTGAACATTCATCAGCCTTTATATGCTTTGCTTGATTAATCATGCAGTTAGTACAGTTCAGAGAGACAGTATACCCATTTTAACATTCATCTTTGCGTACTTCGAGACTAACCTTACAGGCTCCTCATATTACCAGGGCTAAATGAGTCTTGACTGCATTCTGAAATCTTACCCTTGGCCCAAGTTCTGCTTTCAATTATGCTGGTGTATATCCAGAGTAACTGTGCTGAATATAATAGAGGCACTTCAGATTTACACTGATATAAATGAGAGCCGCGTCTGGTCCCTTTTTTTGGTTTCTGTGAATAATGTCCATTTGCATTGTCTCGGCATTTTTATTTGATTAAAACTGGACAATCTTCCTCATTTGATTGCAATCATTTTTTTAACCTGTGAAAACTGGTTAGATTGCTCTCTAAGGGCCTGATACTGCCAGATGCTGAGCTCCCTCAGTGGCACTCCAGGATGCTCAGCGCTTTACAGGATTGGCCCCCAGTACTGAAATCACTGGGAGTACTCATGGGTCTGGTTTCCATTAGATACGTTTACCAATTGCTGACAGTGGGTTCAGTACTGGTTCCACTATACACAGTTAAGCTGCAAGTCTGAACCCTGGCTTTCTGAAATGTTGCTGAGCAGGGTTTGTCCTGGTCTATGCTTGCAGTTAAACTATAGGCAACAGAATCAGTGCTGAAACAATTACTCACACCCATTGTCTTCAACAGGTGGATGTTTTGTTCTAGTGTAGACTAGGTCATGAAGGATTTGATGTGTTTGCAGGTGACAGAAACTGGTCCTTCAGGCTATTCCATCAATAAGAAGTTTAACATGACTCTTCCTATGTTCTTGACAGAACAGTTGGTCTCCTAGCAACTTGGTTTTTAGTTTAAAAAGAAAGTTTTTTGTTTGTGGTATTCATCAGCCTTCGGAGGGAGCCTTTGCTCAGAAATCTGTAATAGGAGTTTTGTTTTCATGTGACATGTTAATTTACACAGAAGGGTTAGGTCTAGACTTTCAAACTGGCTGTCTACAGTTAGACTCATTTCCTCCCTCCTCCCCCCGAGCTGCTGGGAACCCACAGGTTCCACTGAAGTCAGTGGAAGCTGCAGATGTTTGGCACCTTTGAAAATCAGGCCACTTTTAGTTCCTGATAATGGTTTGTGCCCGTGTTTAACTTTGCTCACTGAGTAATCCCATTGCATGAGCCACTGAAGTCTTAAAGCTGTGAAAGCTCAAGGCCTTATTCAGGAGCCTAAAAATAGATACATAGGCTTGAGAAATGGGGAAATTTGAAGACAACCCTGGAAGATTTGGCCCTTAACAGTTTTAATCTGATACAGTGTCATTAGGGGTGCGTTCATGTCAAAACTGATCAAAGGAAACACTTTTTCAGACATGTACATACCAGTAATTACTGTGGAGCTCATTGCTACAGGATGTTAGCAAGATTCAGGGTGTGATTGGACATTTGCATGAATAACAAAAATACCCAGATTTGTTTGTTAGGCTTTCTCAAACTTTTTAAGCATTATCATAGACTCATAGACGTTACGGTCAGAAAGGACCATCTTGATCATTTAGTCTGACCTCCTGCATGTTGCAGGCCACAGAAACTCACCCACTCGCTCCTGTAATTGACACCTAATCTCCAATAAAATGAGATTGGTGTAAACCTTGAAGCATGAAGTTTTATGAGCCTGTTATGAGGGCAGATTATTTTACATCTGCCTATTGTGTGGTTCTTGCACCTTCCTCTCCAGCATCTGGTGCTGGCCAATGTCAAGAGACTAGATTGGCCATGGCTCTGATCCAGTCTGGGAATACATGTGATATCAGTATGGGCCCAGTTCAGCAAAGCATTTAACTTCAGACACATGCTTCAGTGCTTTGCTGAATCTGGACCTGTGTTATTTTCCTGCCTTTGAACCCTATCTAGCAACCGCCAGTGAAGTCAATAGAAAATATTCCTGTTGATTTCATTGGGCTTTGGATCAAGCTCTTTGTCTCTGAAAGATAAATAACTTAACATACTCTGCTTAAAAAAACACTTTTTAAAAATATGTGAATGCCAAATAGTATCACTGTGGAGAGAGAAGCCATATATTTACATTGTAAATCATGTGCCTTTTTAAACTTGTTTTAATCTCCAGATGTGGAGACGGAAACAGTGAACTAACTACTTCTAATGCAGTCTGCAAAAAGTCTGGCTGGGGGATGGGGACTCAAGGGTTCACATTTTACATAGGTGTACATCACCAGTTTGTAGCAGGGAAAGTAATTTAAGCATTTATACACCCAGAGCTTTAAAGTATTTCAGATATTAGTGTGGAAGTGGATGGGTTTTTTTTTTTTAAAAGATGAATTGATAACTGCTGCTTCTTAATCTTATCCAGCAGTGATCTTGCAGCATTATTCTCAACTGTTCATTATAATCATTGACTAAACGTGTGAAACTAATAGAACATGTAGTATACTCATAGGGCAGTCAGTACAATAAGATATACTGCTCAGTATAGTACTGTGTGCTCCTAGGCAGCAGCTCAATACTGCCAATGTCTTTAGTCATTAAATGATAACTTGCAGATCTCGCTGGCAAAATTGGTCGTTATTAAGGATATTGACTATTTTTAACTTGTCACCTTTAATATGTTTATTTCCTTCTGTCCATTTTAGTAGTGTTTTCCTTTCAAGGGATTTCTTGTTCACTTTTAGGCTGAGCAGTGCGGTTTTTTTTATTAGGCCTGCTTTGGTTATGGTTCATGATCATAAAAATTACACTGCTGTTTTGTTTTATTTGTATATTCTTTCAACGCTCTGCACAGGAATGCGGGTGCAAGCAAATGTGGGGTCTTTTGAAATGCCATTCCCCTAGGGCTAGATGGCAGCCCAGTTGAGTAGTGGAATGCAAGGTGTCCCCCTCACCATCCAGGTAGCTGGCAAAAGGAAGGAAGTAGCTTTTTTATTTTTATTTTTTTTTAACCTTCCGGGTGCACTTGGGTCCCATTTTCAAGCTTTTCTCTGCCACCAGGAGGGGTAGAAACTTTTTTTTTTTAATGAAAGATGAGATTCTCAAATAAGCACGGGACTGTAGGTGGTGGTAGCCACAGAAGAGTTCAAAACAGCGAGTGTATAGTGTCAGGTGGAGACTCAGCACAGGTTACTTTGTTTGTGGAGCAAAGGGAGCCCAGGAGGCAGACTGTGAGTCTCAGAGTCACAGTCTGTTTCTTGTTCTGATTCAGAAGGGCAGTACAACAGTGCTGTCCCTGGCTTGAAGATCATGGCAAAACCATGACTTGGCCCCTAACCTCCTGCCTACAAGGCCCAAGATTCAGTGTGTGACTATTCCTCCCCATCCCTTTCCCATCTCACCTGTCTTGCTCCAGACTCCTGTTCTGTGTCATCCAAGATTTTGTGGAAGGATCAGGGAAGTAGTGGATGGTGTTTTCCTATTACACAGGAGGATTGGGGAACCTGCAGTGTGCTCCAGACAGGCCTGTGAAGACTGGAGACACCCTGATTTCCCACCTTTATCGTCCAAGAGTTGCTCTGTGTAGACATAACTCTAACTCTGCACTGGAATATGGGCGGCAAATATCACATTAACATTCCAGGCTGTCTCTGTTTGGTTGGGGTGATGTGGGTGACAGATGTCCTGTTGCTGTTGTTGATCTCTCAACCAGCCCTGCTGCATGGGTGATTTTCGACAGAGGTGTTCAGATGTAAAAGCTAGAATACTGTAATGCTAAAGCTGGTTAGTGTTGACCTGCTCATTACATTCTTCAGTTGTGGTTTAACATGTCATGGGGGAAAAATAAAACAGAAGAATAAAAGCCTAAAATATCCCATATTGTCTGTGCACTTCCAGCTGTTTTAATGTACTCTCCAATATGACACATGCATTCATCTCTAATTTAAAATCAAAAGGGGACTTATTTCCTTATCCACTCTAGGAAGGTTTTCAAAATGCTGTGCAAACCTAGTAAATACAGTATGCCAGATTCTGTAACCATTGCTTCTGTCTGAGTTGTGCATGCTCACATGAGTTATCCCATTCAATCCTATTCATTCTGAGTTAATGCCCTAAGTGAGGAGAGTTCGTCTAGGTTAATGCACCAGGGCCCTGGTCCTTTGGGTATATGCATGCCCCAGCTTGCCCAGGATGTTAAAGGGATTGGGGAACCCCTTTATGACTTGTTTTTAGGAGAGGGTATTCTCCAGATGGAGCACATGAGTGAGAGGGATCATGTGACTGCAGAATGAACGCAAGGGCTGCTATGTAAGAAGCAGCCTGAACTCACTGTGGTGGGAGACCTGCAGGGAGAATGAGATGCTGGGGTGGGCTTGGCACAATGGACTAGGAAGAGGGCCAGGAAAGGTGGTAGAAAAAGCCTACATGGAGGTGGTCATGTAGGAAACAGCGAAGCAAGGGTGTGGAAAGGGTAGAGTGGACAGCCACTACATAGTGGCAGTGTCTGACAAACTTTAATTAATTTATACTCGCAATACCTCTGTGCAAGTAGGGAAGGATTATCCCCATTTTACACATGGGAAACTGAGGCACAGAGAAATTAAGTGACTTTTGTATAAGGTCACACAGGAAGTAAGTGGCACAGCAAGGAATTGAACCCTGATCTACTGATTCCAGTGCCTTCCTCTCTGAATGTTCTTTTTATTAGTGTTTACTAAACAGGCTGAAGTTAAATCATATGATGTCGTAAGAGGAAAATAAACAGTTTCATAACAAGGGTTTTAATTTATACTCCACCTACATAATTTCCTTAAATAGCTCTCCTGTAATATTTGTAAAATTCATGTTGATCCACTATGCTAGTAATGAGGATGTGCAATATCATGAAATCATTTCTAGGTTGTTTACTAGTCCGAAGTCTTATTTTGGATGACTCTGCAGTGGATGTTCATTATCAGTAGCTAATCCTGATCACGTTAGCTATGGTAAAGGTCATACCTCTTCCTTATTTGGATTTTAGACCTTCTTGACACCAAAACATTGGCTTAGTGAGACTGTCAATCTGGAGAAGATAATTGCCAGAATTCTGGAACATATGAATCTCGTATGCCAGTTCACTTTCAATATGTGGGGACCTTACAGTGATTTTTAGTCTCAATAGATTTTTTGATGATCTCTCAGGCCATGATGTTATAAAACATCAGCAAACTTCCTAGCTAGGTATGTGATGGTTCAGGAGAAGAATGAGATGAATCTTTGTTGTGATATATTTATTTTTTATTATATATCTGTGCAAAGTGACTTGAGAAACCTTTTATGTTTTGCTATTTAACATAGTGGGCTCACAGGCAAATATTTCCATGAAGAAACAATCTCTTTCCCCTTTGGTCTCCAGCAGGACAGAAATTTGCTTGTTATTTTTAGGTGGGCTTGCTTGCATTGTGTTATGATTATTTCAACCTTAAAAATTATATGCACCCTCTAAAGAAACCGTTATCAATACACAAGAAGCTGACTGGACAACATTAGCGGCAAGAGATTCAATGAGCAATGAAATTGGGAACAGCTTTCCCTCCCCTGCTGTGCCTTGTGTAAACTCTGTGCAGCAGAAAATCTGAACTATAGAGTACCATGCAGAGTAGGTATCTCTCAAGCCACAATCTGCTGAGTACATGCCTGAGTACAAATGAAAGTCCCAATAGAATCCAGCATTGTTCTTGTGTTTTATGCCTATATAATATACATATTAACAGAGCCTGGGCTGGTTCTGAAAATTTCAGGTGCCTGTAGAAATGGGAGTTTTTGATGGTAACGGGTCAGATGGTATTATTATGTGTATTTACAGGCGCATCATTTTCCAGCTGTTAGGCTAAAAATATGTCCTGTTCTGGCTATGATTACATTTAGCTTATTAAATGGTTTTCCATAATAATAGTATTGGGCAGGCATTTGATAACACTTCACATTTGTGAAGTGCTTTCAAAATAAGAACTAGTGAATCCTCTCAACAACCCAGCTAGGTAGAGAAGTGTTATCCCTAATTTACAGACTGAGACAAGCTGAGACAGAGGTTAATTGACTTGCCTGAAGGCAGAGAAAGTCAACATGGGTCAGGTTCAGTATTAGAAGTTCCTAGCCCCTAGTCCTGTGTTCAGACCACACAAGTTCCTAATGCCTTTTTTATTACTGCAGATGAAATCTGTCTTCTGTTCACTAGCACAGTATATTAAAACTTCCTGCCCTCCGAGATGGGTGTACACTCTACCACCAGGCTCTCTGGAAAGAAAGGCAAAAGGAGAGCGAATTGTAGTGCGCACACTGTTTCAGGAACTGCTTTTTATACAAATTCAGAAGAAGAGAATTTCAGGGACGTCTTCTTCTTTCAGACACAGTACTAGCAAAAACATAGAGAAGCTGGATAAACATGCATATACCATCGCCTTTGTCTTTGTCATACATATATTCCACATCAAAAAGCCCTAACAAGGAATTCGGCACACAGCCTTGCACTCAACATCTGTTTTTAGTTACTAGTATAGTACATGGCAGGCAGAGTTTTCAGATTTCAAACCACAAAAGTAACAAAACTGGCTTAATGCATTATCTGGACATGTGTGCTCAGTCTGTTGTTCAGAGACTGTCAGAATGAATTACGTTAGTGTTTGCTAGCATGTTTGAGCATCAAAGTGAGCTCTACATAAATAGCTATACTTCAGGTACACAGGTAAATCCCTTCAGGAATAAAGTTGTATTTGAGGATAATTACTATTTAAATTGCTTATTGTACTCTTGTTAATACTTCTACTGGTATTTTTGTTTGCTGGTGTCTGAAACAGTAGTCTTTGAGGGAAAATAGTCCAAATTATATAGGATCCTTTGGAAATGTTCAGACAATCTATTAAATTAATCTTGAACCCATACAGTAATAAATGGAAGTTCCAGTAGATGTTTCACTACTAGTTCTCTCTGTAAAGAGATAAACAATTTGCTTAGTCAAAGGGGAACTCTCACTTACTTCTATCCTGAAGTGTTAAATGTATATATGAGTTATACATATAGAGGGGGACATGTACTAAAACAGAATCCAGACAAAGGACGTGCCTACACTGAGGACCCTTTCCAATTGGTTTTAAAACTGGTTTAGCTTCAGCCAATTTTAAAATCGGTTAGAACTAGTGTAGACCTAGTTTAAAATGGCCTGATCCATTTTTGAATGAACTGGTTTCAAGGCACATACAAAAACTTCCCAGTGTAGGAAAGTCCTAAGGGCTAAATGGAACCCCCATGTAGTGAGATGATGGAAGGGGACCTAGAATCTCAGTGAGATGCCTTGTGGAGTTTCCTTGGGGCTCTCCCTTCAGAAGGGAGGGTTTGGGTAGGGCTGCAGGGCTCTGTGGGGAAAGGAATCCCGAGTTCAGTGGTGGGGCTGTTCCTCTGTGCTGCTCTGTAGACTTACACATAACCAAAGTCAGAACTAGAGCAAGGATTATAATGTAAGAGTGCCTGGTTCCTACAATGCTGCCAGTGGGCAGACTACCTGCCCCTGTGCTAACCCTCCCTCTCAAAGTGGGGGCAGGTGCAGACACTGATGTTTATTATTTTTTATTATTTGTGTTACCATCATTTCTAGGAACCCTAATCATGGGTCAGGATGTCATTTGGTTTGGTACTGTACAAGCACAGATAATTGCTCAGATACCTGCTGCGAGGAAGGGGAGAATACTGTGGAGACCAGCTTCTATTCTTGGCCCCTCTAAAGGGGCTTTCATAGAATCATAGGACTGGAAGGGACCTTGAGAGGTCATCTAGTACAGTCCCCTGCACTCGTGGCAGGGCTAATTATCTAGACCATTCCTGACAGGTGTTTGTCTAACCTGCTCTTAAAAATCCCCAAAGATGGAGATTCCACAACCTCCCTAAACGATTTATTCCCATGCTTAACAACCCTGACACTTAGGACGTTTTTCCTAATGTCCAACCTAAACCTCCTTTGCTGCAACTTAAGCCCATTGCTTCTTGTCCTATCCTCAGCGGTTAAGAAGAACAATTTTTCTCCCTTCTCCTTGTAACAACCCTTTATGTATTTGAAAATTGTTATTATGTCCCCTCTCAGTCTTCTCTTTTCAAGACTAAACAAATCCAATTTTTTTCAACCTTCCCTCGTAGGTCATGTTTTCTAGACCTTTAATAATTTTTGTCACTCTTCTCTGGACTCTCTCCAGTTTGTCCACATCCTTCCTGAAATGTGGCACCCAGAACTGGATACAATACTCCAGTTGAGGCCTAATCAGTGTGGAGTAGAGTTGAAGAATTACTTCTCGTGTCTTGCTTACAACACTCCTGCTAATATATCCCAGAAGGATGTTCTCCTTTTTTCCAACAGTGTTACACTGTTGACTCATATTTAGCTTGTGGTCCACTATGACCCCCAAATCCCTTTCCGCAGTACTCTTTCCTAGGCAGTCATTTCCCATTTTGTATCTGTGCAACTGATTGTTCCTTCCTAAATGGAGTACTTTGCATTTGTCCTTATTAAATTTCATCCTATTTACTTCAGTCCATTTCTCCAGTTTGTCCAGATCATTTTGAATTATAATCCTGTCCTCCAAAACACTTGCAACGCCTCTCAGCTTGGTATCATCCACAAATTTTATAAGGGAACTCTGTATGCCATTATCTAAATCAGGGGTGGGAAAACTATAGCCCAGGGGCCACATCCAGCCCTTCAGATGTTTTAATCTGGCCCTCAAGCTCCGACCGGGGTCTGAGTGTTGGCCTGGTCTGGCACTCCAGTCAGGAGCTTGCCCCGCTCTGCCTGTGCTGTGGCTTCGTGTGGCTCCCGGAAGCAGCAGCATGTCCCCCCTCTGGCTCCTATATGTAGGGTCAGCCGAGGGGCTCTGCAGCTCCCATTGGCTGGGAACCATGGCCAATGGGAGGTGCAGGGGTGGCACCTGCGGATGGGGCAGTGCGCCGAGACGCCTGGCTGCGCCTTTGCGTAGGAGCTGGAGGACGGACATGCTGCTGCTTCCAGGAGGTAAGTGCCACCCGGAGCCTGCACCCCTCACCCCCTCCCACACCGCAACCCCCTGTCCCTGCCCTGATCCCCCTCCCCCCTCTGAACCCCTTGGTTCCAGCCCAGAGCACCCTCCTGCACCCCCAACCCCTCATCCTCAGCCCCACCCAGGAGCCTGTACCCCCACCCGGATCCCGCACCCCTACCCCATCCCAGAGCCCGCTCCCTCACCCTGAACTCGTCAATTCTGGCCCCACCCCAGAGTCTGTACCCCCGGCTGGAGCCGTCAGCCCCTCCCACACGCCAACCCCCAATTTCATGAGCATTCATGGCCCACCATACAATTTCCATACCCAGATGTGGCCTTTGGACCAAAAAGTTTGCCCACCCCGATCTAAATCATTGATGAAGATATTGAACAGAACTGGACCCAGAACTGTCCCTGTGGGACCCCACTCGTTATGACTGTGAACCTCTGATAACTACTCTCTGGGAATGGTTTTCCAACCAGTTTTGCACCCACCTTATAGTAGCTCCTTCTAGGTTTTATTTCCCTAGTTTGTTTATGAGACGGTCATGTGAGACAGTATCAAAAGCTTTACTAAAGTCAAGATATACCACGTCTACTGCTCCTCCCATCCACAAGGCTTGTTACCCTGTCAAAGAAAGCCATCAGGTTGGTTTGACACGATTTGTTTTTGAAAAATCCATGCTGACTGTTACTTATCACCTTAATGTCTTCTAGATGTTTGCAAATTCATTGCTTAATTATTTGCCACATTATCTTTCTGGGTACAGAAGTTAAGCTGGCTGGTCTGTAATTCCCCGAGTTGTTGTCCTTATTTCCGTTTTATAGATGGGCACTATATTTGCCCTTTTCCAGTCTTCTGGAATCTTTCCCGTCTTCCATGACCTTTTCAAAGATAATCACTAATGGCTCAGATATTTCCTCAGTCAGCTCCTTGAGTATTCTAGTATTTCATCATGCCCTGGTGACTTGAAGACATCTAATTTGTCCAAGTAATTTTTAACTTGTTCTTTTCCTATTTTAGCCTCTTCTGATCCTACCTCATTTTCACTGGCATTCACTACGGTAGATGTCCAATCACTATCAACCTTCTTGGTGAAAACCGAAACAAAGAAGTCATTAAGCACCTCTGCTATCTCCATGTTTTGTTATTATTTTTTCCCCCTCCTTGAGTAACGGGCCTACCCTGTCCTTGGTCTTCCTCTTGCTTCTAATGTATTTGTAGAATGTTTTCTTGTTACCCTTTATGTCTCTAGCTAGTTTGAACTTGTTTTGTGCCTTGGCCTTTCTAATTTTGTCCCTACATACTTGTGTTATTTGTTTATATTCATCTTTTGTAATTTGAGCTAGTGTCCACTTTCATGGGGGCTGGCAGAATAGGGGAGCATACCACAGACTTGGCACTTGCTCTCGTTTTCACCCTATAGCTGGGATCCACTGTGTTAGGCTAGCTTCATTTTTTTCATAAACAGGGGCCCTAGATCTGAGAGGTGACATAGGAATTCAAGTATCATTTTGCTCTACTTTCACTTGCCATCAAGTGAGGTTACCCCATTTGCTGTGGTTGGTGGGCTTGTTCACACTTAGAAATGTAGTGAAATAATGATTTCAGGACAGTTATTTTCATGTAAGCCTCTGTGTGGAGATGTTTATTCTGACATAAGAGTGCTGTGATGGGACATACAGGTCCTACACTGGCCAGGAGAGAGTTAATAAGGGCCTGTGGACCCAATGGATCCTGCCCCGCTATACCTGCAGCAGATGTCAGGAATGGAGTGGGGAGTGAGGAAGAAAAGGCCCAGTTAAGTTCAGGGCTGACCAGGAAGGAGAGAGCAGAGCGCTACTTCTCTTTCAGTGAGGGAAGTCTGGTTTCTGCCAAGAGTCAGAGACAGCTTGCTGCCTGGATGAGCCTCGTGCTGGAGAGGACAACTAGGCCCAGAAAGCCTGACTAAAAGGACTGGCTGCATGAAGATAAGATCTGAGTAGAAAGGCGGGGTCCTGCTGAAGACTCGTTGGATGACCCTGGTTTTGAGTTCATAGTATTCCTTTATTTTTGGACTTTAATACCCCAGAAGGGGTGGGAGTGAAGTGTGTCTTAGCTGGAGGGCTAAAGCACCACTGTGCTGGACCCGTGAGAGGCGGCACCTGACCGTCCGAGACTTCGCAACAGAGTGAGTACTTTCCCATTGGGCCACAAGGGGGCACCACGGAGGTGGGTGCTGTCACAAGTGCCTCTTTCCAATTTAGCTTAATCCACTTTGGGAGTGGATTAATTATTGAATAGCTTTTCTGGTATGTTTCCAAGTGTAGAGAAGCTCCAACACAAAGAACAAAGGTGAACGGTAGAGTCTCACCAATTCAGTGTGAGATTCTCCCTAGGACTTTAAAAGTCATTCCATTTTCTCACATGAGCCTGTAGAAAGGAACCTATCCCAATAGTAAATTGTACAGAATATACCTCTTAAAATATTGCATGTTCATTAGCCAACATGTGCCCATTAGTTTTACCTGATGGTTGTTAAGTAAAAGATTGACAGGAGTAGTATTTGGAGGTGGCTATTTGGTAATTACAGCCATTTATGTAACAGCAGTCAAACTTGTTGATGTGAGAGAACTCTATAAATCAACACAGATTTGATTAGAGGGTTCAGAGTTACACAGAAGTATTCAGATGCTTCACAGAAGTATCTGATTTTCTATAGTGCAATAGGTTGAAACTATCTGAAGTCTCTCATGTGAGGAATGAGGCCTGTTCATGTTCCTGTTGAAGTCACTGGCAACCCCCCCCCACAAGTCACGATAGGATAGTGATAGTAGAGAGGGAGGTTAGTCCAGTGGTTTGGGTTCTAGCTTGGGCTTGAGCGACCAGGACTCAGTTTCTTGCTCTGACACAGATTTCCTGTGTGATCTTGGCAAGTCACTTAGTTTCTTTATGTCTCAGTTCCTCATCCATAAAAAGGCAAGAACACCGCTCTGGGGTATTGGCTTATAAAGATTGTAAGCTACTCAGTTACTACAGTAACAGCAGCAAAAGTGGTTTCAACGGTTTCAAGAGTCAGTGTGATGACTGAAAGTTATGATTCATGTCCTGTGATGATTTTTTTTTTTTTTTTTTAATGGAGGCAAGAAGAAATTTTTAGCTCAAAAGGTGACAGTTGTTTGTGTGTCTCCAGTGGAGCAGGACGGGCAAAAAGTCGAGGAAGGGTTTGTTTCCCCCTCCCCCGCCCAAATATTTTCTTTCATTAATTTTATGTGTATTGTATTTACCAGGTAGAAACTGGCTCTGTATCTTTTGGAATGTCTTTCATCAACTCCTTGTTTCTTAATTATTGTTGGCTTAGTATGAGCACTAACAGTGCTGGAAGGGTAGATTTGTAACCTGCCATTGTACATTTTTTAATAACCGGTTTATCTGTTTCTCACTCACTTTTACAGCTACAGTCTGCAATGCCTGTAAAGATGAAAGTATCACGAAAAAGTCAAAAGACTGAGTCATAGAAATGTTTTAAACTTTGCGACGAAAGTGCCTAGTAAGAACAAGTTCAGAGTTTTTGACTGGATCCGATAATGAAATGAAAGGAAACAACTGGGTCTTGTTTTCTAAGTGCTAATATATACAGTTTCCTGAATTAGAAAACCTCAGATACCCCATATACATCTTGAGGTTTATTTGACCAAGAGGTACAGTGCAAACATGATTTCTTTTGTTAAAAAGCTATTAAATCAAAAATAACAAATGCCTGCACTGGGGATTATTAATATTAATTACACTAGGCATGTAGAGATATTTCTATCAATTTAATGAGTCATCTGAGGATATCTTTGTATGTTATCATAAGTTACACTAAAAAAAATAGAGCCGATAGTAGATAAAGCCTGATCTTTGTTTTTTTTTTTATTGGAGCAGTGATAAAAGTATATAGTCCATTAATGCTTGCCTTTGTTAAAGGGACATTGTTGTGGTTGAAAGGCCCAAACATTTAACCTGCTCTTTATGTTTATATGCTGATGTGATCATTTGTTCTATGCTTTTAAGGGAAGTTTCTGGTTCCCTGCCTAATAGATGCTGGGGTGCAAATACATGATTTGGTGCAATGAGTAAAGCTTCTGGGATGCTTTCTCTTTTACAAATAACTTTTGTCCCTTTTTTTTCATAAGTCATTCTTTTTCCTTTTAAATGTAGGGGCTCACCTCATTTTATAGCATATTGGCCTTGCAGACTTCATGTTGTTTCTTTGGGTATGTCTACACTACAAAATTAGGTCGATTTTATAGCAGTCGATTTTTAGAAATCGATTTTATACAGTCGATTGCGTATGTCCACACTAAGCATATTAAGTCGGCGGAGTGCGTCCTCACTACCGTGGCTAGCATCAACTTACGGAGTGGTGCACTGTGGGTAGCTGTCCCACAGTTCCCGCAGTCTCCGCTGCCCATTGGAATTCTGGGTTAAGCTCCCAATGCCTGATTGGGCAAAAACATTGTCGCGGGTGGTTTTGGGTACATGTCGTCAGTCGCCCCTCCCTCTGTGAAAGCAACGGCAGACAATTGTTTTGCCTTTTTTCCTGGGTTACCCATGCAGACGCCATACCACAGCAAGCATGGAGCTCGCTCAGCTCACTGTCACCACTGCTGTTGCATCAGAGAGGCTTTGAAAACCAGTTTCATGACTGGCCAGGCTTCGGTGTGACAGTTTTGTGTGTTTCTCCTTGATGCAGACCCGCCCCCTTTGTTGATTTTAATTCCCTGTAAGACAATCACTCTCCCCCCTTCGAAATATAGTAACTATTGCATGGTTTCAAAACATTCTTTCTTTATTAATTAAAAAAAATGAGATAATGGACAAGGTAGCCCGGGTGGGATGGGGGAGGAGGGAAGGACAAGGCCCCATTGCTTATTGTAGCCACACTAAAAATCAAACTGTTTGAATGACAGCCTTCTGTTGCTTGGGCCATCCTCTGGAGTGGAGTGGCTGGGTGCCTGGAGCCTCCCCCCTGCGTTCTTGGACATTTGGGTGAGGAGGCTATGGAACATTGGGAGGAGGGTAGGCGGTTATACAGTGGATGCAGCGGGGGTCTATGCCTTTGTTGGCTTTCCTGCAGCTCCAACAGATGCTTCATCATGTCCGTTTGCTCCCCTATTAGCCTCAGCATCGCGTCCTGCCTCCGCTCTTCGCGCTCACTTAATTCTTCCCTGGCCTCTGCCACTGAATTAAGCTGTGCCCTATCTGTGCAGGAGGACTGCATGAGCTCGGAAAACATGTCATCGTGAGTGCATTTTTTTTCGCCTTCTAATCTACAATAACCTCAGGGACAGAGATGATAGGGGGAGCATAGAAACATTCTACGCTCTACGATTCTGAGGGGACTGCATAGTCACCTGTGCTGCTGAGTTCGCCACGCTGACCAAACAGCTAATGAAATTCAAAGGTTCCCAGTGCTTTTCCTGTGTACCTGGCTAGTGCATCGGAATTCAAAGCGCTGTCCAGCGCGGTCACAATGGAGCACTCTGGGATAGCTCCCAGAAGCCAATACCGTTGAGTTGCGTCCGCACTACCCCAAATTCGACCCAGCAAAGTTGATTTTAGCGCTACTACCCTTGATGGGGAGGAATACAGAAGTTGATTTTAAGAGCCCTTTAGGTCGACGGAACGGGGTTGGTTGTGTGGACGCATTCATTTTTAAATCGACCTAATGCGGCTAAATTCAACCTAACCCTGTAGTGTAGACCAGGCCTTTGATGAGCAGCTCTGTCCCCTTTCTGCACCAAGACAAATGGCTTCCTGCCATCTCCACCCTAATTTAAGAACCCCTATAATATAATAGCCAGAACAATCCTACAATAACAAACCAATGTACAGGGGGAAAAAGAAGGAAAGATGTTTTAATTTTAGATTTCCAGGCCAGAAGGGACCCTTCAGATCATCTAATCTGACCTTCTGCACAGCACGGGTTGTAGAATTTCACCCAAATTATTTCTGCATCACGTCTACAACTTTTAAATTAGAAATTGTTACTAAAAAAAAAAAAAAAAAGCAAATAGGACACTTCCATAATGAAAAACAATTTGGCACTGACCTAATCCAGGAAATACGAGTCAACCCCCACTTCTCCATATTTATTCACACCAAAAATGTAGCTGTAGGCCTGGATTCCCTCTTTTTTCCATTAACCCATCCAGCTCTCTCTTTAATTGATTAGCACTGCTTCTTATTGCTGACTTTGGCAGTTCATCCCAGACTTCATCTACCCTGTGTGTGCAGAAATTTTGTCTCAGTTACAAGCTCTCTCCTGAACTTGTGGTTGTGGCCTCTGGTTTGTTGTAAAATTAGTCACTAGAATCCTACCAATCCCTGAGCATTCAACTCCCATTGAAAGGGGAAAGCTATTTAATAGTAATGACAATAACAATTACAGTTCTCTATTTTAGTACCATAACTACTCCTCTGATACTACTGAAAATCAACCTGACTCTTCTGAGCTGTCTGTCTCTGGGTCAGCCTCTCCCCATCACTTTCTCAACTGTAATTTTTTTTAGCAGCCTTTTATTCCCTATGATGAAGGGTTCCCACCCCCCATCCTGTGCTTTTGTAACTTGGCAGGGTACAGTACAGAAGCTGTAGTGTTTTGTTCTCCTAAGCTTGTTTCACTGAGTTTTTGGATGTATCTACTTTGCTAGGCTTGGGGCCTGAAATGCTAGTTTTATTATTTTTCTTTGTAGAGTCAGTGAGGTCTCTTTCTTGACGCTGACCTACTATTCGCTCTGTCTGTGTAGTCAGATGAAAACAGCAATTATAGTTCTCCCTGCAATAGCTCTTTCCCTGTGTTTCCTGGTAGAAATCCTTCAGCCCTCCACGTAAATCTGATTATCCATCCACATTTAGCCTTAGAACTACTGAGATCCTATCCTTTCCCCCCCTAACAAAAGCTGTAAGATCTAGGGACTCCATACCTGGTGGCACTCCATGCATGAGGGTTACTAATTAACTATCAAATTGGTTTTAGGTTTTTCCATCATATATTATATTACATGTGATATCCTGTATCTCAGACACTTTGGTGCCTATATTACTGAGGCTGAAAAATCTTTCCTATGCCTTCATCACTTACAAATACGTGCATACTCATAGGTACCGTTTTACAGAGTGTGAGTCTGGTCCTGTGAGTGCCTTCACCTCCTGTTGTTTACATTAGGGTAGTTCCTAGGAACTTTAGTCAAAGATCCAGGCCCCTGTAGCCAGCTTAGCTCTCAGCAGTGTTTTGTGCTTTGTTCAGATAGAGCTGGAATTGCAGTTTTGGTGGTGTTTGTATGTGATGTGTACCATTACCACATGAAAATGGATGCTGGTTCCCATAGTTTAAACGGAGACATGAAAACAACTTGGTGTCCCTGATATGTTTTTTGCTTTGTGTTTTGCATTAGTCCATGCTAAGGGCCCAGATCTGCAGCTACTCTGTGCACAGAACCCCCACTGACTTCATAGAATGGCTGCGGGATTGGGCCCTGTAAAGTTAAAAGGACCTTGTTCAAGTTTTACAATTATACAATATTTGTTATAACTAGGGCCCTACCAAATTCACAACCATGAAATTTGGTCTCCCCCCGTGAAATTTGGTCTTTTGTGTGCTTTTACGCTATACCCTACAGATTTCATGGTGGAGACCTGCATTTCTCAATTGGGGGTCCTGACCCAAAAGGGAGTTGCCGGGGGGTCACAAGTTTATTTTAGGGGGTTTGTAGTATTGCCACTCTTACTTCTGTGTTGCCTTCGGAGCTGGGTGGCCGGAGAGCTGCAGCTGTTGGCCAGGCACCCAACTCTGAAGGCAGCACCTCGCCAGCAGCAGCAGCGCAGAAGTAAGAGTGGCAATACCATACCATGCCACCCTTACTTGTGCTCTGCTGCCTTCAGAGCTGAACGGCCGGAGAGTGGCGGCTGCTGACTGAGGGCCCAGCTCTGCAGTCAGCAGTGCAGAGGTAAGGGTGGCCATACCATATCATGCCATCCTTGCTCTGCGCTGCTGGTGTGGTGGCTCTGCCTTCAGTGCTGGGCTCCTGGCCAGCAGCTGCAGCTCTCCAGCTGCCCAGCTTTGAAGGCAGCGCCGCCGCCAGCAGCAGTGCAGAAGTAAGGGTAGCAGTACCGCAACCCCTCCTACAATAACCTGGTTTCCCCCCCCCCAGTTCCTTTTTGGGTCATGACCCCTACAATTACAACACCATGAAATTTCAGACTTAAATAGCTGAAATCATGAAATTTATGATTTTTAAAATCGTATGGCCATGAAATTGAGCAAAATGGATCATGAATTTGGTAGGCCCCTTTATAATCGGATGAAGAAGGTCCTCAAGGTTCTAACTACAGTGGGCCCAATCCTGGTCACACTGAAGTCCATGGTGCATTGATTTAGCCCTGTTACAACAATGTAGGCCAGATCTACACTAGGAGGGGTTTGCCAGTATTGGCAAACTCCCCCGGTAGAGACATATCTCATAACAGCAAAAAAAAAAAAAAAAAAAAAGAAAACTTATACCCATTCTTAAAAAAAAAAAAAAAAAAAGCTATACTGGAACAGGACTTTTTTGCTGGTACTGCTGCATCTACAGTAGGTGTTTTTGCCAATATAAAAATATCATAAAGAATCACCCTCCTCCAGCTGACATAATTCTATTGGCAAAAGTGACGAGTGTATGCCATCACTTGCATCTTGGGTCCAAAGACAATCACAGATTCATTAAAGTCAATGGGTGTGCCAGGCACTCTTTCAGGGTACGTCTTCACTTACCGGAGGGTCCGGCGGCAGGCAATCGATGTTCTGGGATCGATCCCGGAAGTGCTCGCTGTCGACGCCGGTACTCCAGCTCGCCGAGAGGAGTACGCGGCATCGACGGGGGAGCCTGCCTGCCACGTCTGGACCCGCGGTAAGTTCGGACTAAGGTACTTCGAATTCAGCTACGTTATTAACGTAGCTGAATTTGCGTACCTTAGTCCGAAGTGGGGGCTTAGTGGGGACCAGGCCTCAGGCTCAAGAGAAGGAGCAATCAAACCCTTCTATGTAGTAAAAATAGCTGCACACAATGAGGCTACTGCCCAAAGGATTGGGCTGCACGGCAGGTCATAGTTAAGGCATGTGGACTGTGTGGTTTCCCTGGCTGGAAACACAGGGCCTAAGATATCTGTGGCAGGCTGTACGTATAGGAGGCAGACAGTCTGGAGAAGGAGTTGACTGTCTGACCCCTGACAGGAAGCAGAGGGCCAGAACTTCTGGGGTCCAGAACCTGCTAGAGTGGCAGACTTGAGGATTTCTGAGCATGGGAACTGTCTGCTTTTGGTTTTCTACTGTGTTTCAGGCAACAGGACTTTGCATATAATTTTTGTAACTAAACAAAATTACATCAAGACTATATACATGACTCATACACTGATTGCGATTCCTAACAGAAACAGACCAGCAAAGCCCCAAACTCTAGCTAACCGCTTGAGCCAAAAGAGGCAACACTAAGGACATTAAGTGCTAGGCTCGTTCCTCAGAGAAGGGGCATTGCGAAATGGCTACATCTAGACAATTTTATTCTGCTGCTAAATTGGGAGGATGATTAAGAAAAACCAAACACCCTCTCCTTCCCCACCAGTCACTTATATTTGTGGGTCCCAAAAGAAGTGTTTTTCTCTCCCTCTGCTGGCTATATACTTTTCTAATAAGCGCTCTTTGAAGGGCTGTGCTGATATAAATTAATGCGCAAAGAAAGATGTCTTTGGCATGAATACGTGCTACGCAAGTTGTAGGATTTTTGTTGTCAAACAAAGATTTGTAATTACAGTTCTAAAATCTGAGAGGGGGAAAAGTGTGTCTTTAAGTGGAAATTGTCAAACTAAAGGAAAAGTGCGCTTTCTTGTAAATGTGTAGGGAAGTTTAAATAGGGCTGAATACACCCATAACATACTGAACCTTTCCTGTAACCAAATACATTCTTACTACATCTCTACCCCGATATAACGCGACCCGATATAACACGAATTCGGATATAATGTGGTAAAGCAATGCTCCAGGGGGGCGGGGCTGCGCACTCCGGCGGATCAAAGCAAGTTCGCTATAACGCGGTTTCACCTATAACGTGGTAAGATTTTTAGCCTCCCGAGGACAGCGTTATATCCGAGTAGAGGTATACATAAATCTTGCTAAGCAGTTGCTTTGTTAAATGTTTTAAAGTCTGTAACTTTCTTACATGATATTACTATATTTTTAGTATGCTATTGGATAAATGAAAAAATCTGAACTGAAATGGAGTGGCACATGCTAAATTGCCACAATCACTAATTTCCAGTAGATTTTTGGCAGGGTAAGAAAACTGGTCATTTTAGACACTTTTTGTGATATTGGTGTAGTACAAAGACCAGCGAGCACAACTTGCAATGCTAGAAGCATAAACTTAGTCAGGTCTCTTAAGCTGTCACATCAAATCCCCTGAGTGGAAGATGGAAATTGACTCAAAATTTTCTGGTGTACACATACGATACCGTCCAGAGCAGCGGTGGGCAAACTTTTTGGCCCGAGGGCCACATCTGGATATGGAAATTGTATGGTTGGCCATGAATGCTAACAAAATCGGGGTTGGGGTGCAGGAGGCAGTGAGGGCTCTGGGGTGGGGCTCGGGATGAGGGATTTTGGGGTGCAGGAGGGTGCTCCAGACTGGGACTGAGGGTTTTGGAGTGTGGGAGGGGGGCTCTGGGCTGGGGCAGGAGATTGGGGCGTGGGAGGGACTCAGGGGTGCAGGCTCTGGCGGCGCTTACCTCAGGCAGCTTCCGGAAGCAGCGGCATGTCTCTCCTCCAGCTCCTACATGGAGCCGCAGCCAGGCAGCTCTGTGCGCTGCCCCATCCGCAGGCGCCACCCGTGAAGCTCCCATTGGCCTCAGTTCCCGGCCAATGGGAGCTGCGGGGATGGTGTTTGGGGCCGGGGCAGCGTGTGGAGCCCCCTGGCTGCTCCTATGCATAGGAGCAGTAGGAGGACATGACGCTGCTTCTAGGAGCTGCATGGAGCCGTGGCACGCACGCACGGAGCGGCCCCTGACCCTGCTCCCCGGCTGGAGCACAGGAACGGGGCAAGCCCCAGACCCCACTCCCCAGTGGGAGCTCGAGGGCCAGATTAAATCGGCTAACAGGCCAGATGTGGCCCGTGGGACGTAGTTTGCTCACCCCTGGTCGAGCGCTTTATTTTACATTTCTATTAAACTATATTAACGCCCCTTCTTCATCCCCCAATTTCTAACTGTTTATTTCCAGCAGTTGCTGGGACTTGGGTATAATAGCATTTCTCTTGTTAGCATGTATTTTAAAGGATCAATCAAATCTTTTGAAGTTAAACTCCAACTGAGGGGAATTGAGCTTTGAGAAAGTTAGTTATACAGGCAAATATAATGTATACACAGCAGATTCTTAAATACACTTAATTGTTTCTCATGGTTAAAGTATCTGCACTGTAATTGCTTGAGAGATATTGAAAGCAAGATTAAATAAGTCAGGATCTTGAGAGCAAATAGAAAGATTATACAAGGAGGTTAGCAAGAACAGCTATAGAGGACTTCCGCATACCCAGAATACCTGAGGCTGATGGCATTTCACATATGCAAATCCCATGTGATAGACACTTCTCTGGGGTCCATGCCAGTTCTTCCTTTTATGTCCAAGCTCTCAAGCCACATTGTAAACGCTTCCTTTGCTATCATATTTGGCTGTGATCCACAGCTACACTAAGTTGCTGCTCCTGGAAACTTTAGAGCTCATTGAATGCTGCATGCTTTTCCACTCCACTGAATTGAGATTGCAGCAGTCACAGGGTCTGTGTCGGATACAGCTGAGCCTCTTGGGTGCTTCAAAGGGCGCTGCACCAGCGATGCATTTTTGTGCATCTATTGGGAGGGGTAGAATCTCTTATTCACACTTGCCCCAATTTTTTTTTTTACAGCGTTCCTACGCCCCCTCCCCAAGCATGCAGTCGCCACTCCACTTCTCCCACCTCCCAGGCTTGCAGCGCCAATCCGCTGTTTGGCGCCGCAAGCCTGGGAGGGGAGTAGAATTAGAGCGGGGGCAGCGTGCTCGGGGAGGAGGCGGAGCAGAGGTGAGCTGGGGTGGGGAGCTGCCGCGGGGGGTGAGGGGGCCTCACTGCAGGGGGGGGGATCTGGCGGGGGGGGGGCCCAGGGCGGGAAGCTGCAGCAAGGTGCGAAACTTCCTTGCACCGGTGCTGCATACAGGCTGCTCCATTGTGGGTGACCGGGAGCCCTTCTGCTTCTCCTGATTGATCATGTATAGGAGAAGCTATCTCTTACATCTTGCTAAAGGTGTAGCCATAAGCACACTTACACAGTCTACCAGGAGCCCTTGTGCCCTTTAGTGCCCCATCTCCTCCCCTCTTACCCCATAGATGCCACAGAATGTAGTTCTGGTTCTAGAATGCTTAATTGACCCTCTTGTTTGTAAAAGCTTTACATGATTTTTTCCCCTGGTTATACTTCTCTACCTTTTGAGGTCAATAAAAAGCAAGGAAGAGCCTGGTATTATTGTCTCTCATGTACTACAATAACATAAGGATACTTGGCTCTTTCACAAGACTTCCTTTGAAGAGTTCAAACCACTTAATGCTTTTCAAATTCTTCCCTTTGCATCATTCCTGGCAGTTCTGCTTTCTTTCTTGTCAACAAGGCTTGCAGCTTTGGTGTTGAACTTGTCTCCTGTGTTTCTTCTTATCCCAGGTCCAAGGAGTCACTGAATCCTGTTTGTTTTTCCCCTTTGGTATCTCCTTTCCTCACCTGATATGCAGGCTGCCTATTCTTCGACTATCTCTTGCCTTCCCTACTCCAACCTCCTCCTCTCTGAACTTCCCACCTCAATTCCTTTCAACTAACCCAAAGTGCTCTGTGAAAACGATGTTCCCGCTCACTGCTCCAGGTCATTCCCCTCTTGGGATGCTTTCAGTGGCTTCCTCTTGCCTTCTGAACTGAGTTCATGCTTCTCATCCTCACCTTCCATGATTTTGTTGGCATACTCTCCTGGCAATGCTCCTACGTAGCAGAGCTTCCAGAGCATGGGGTCATCTGTAGAGTTTTGCTCCTGAGACCACCTCCATTGACCAAGAGGATGGCTAAGCGATGCATCCTTAAAAACTATCCAGTGGCTACAAATGAGGTGACCAGCAGCCATATTGTGGGTGATTCACTACTTCTGCTCCAGTATAGGCGTGAGTCCAGAGTGTAGAACACCAGCCATCAGATGGGAGGCTTGGCAAAATAAAATAAGGTATTTTTGGTTAAACTGAAGAATACTTTTTATGATTTTACACCAAAGTAATCTGTAGGTAAATGATGAGCCTACTATATGAGTTTCAGCTATGAGACACAGAAAACCCATTCAGTCAAGAACTCCTCTCATGAAGGTCGTTCCTTCATATGTGGTCATTAAATACTGTGCCTCATATTTTATGTCTTCTGGTTTTGAATTGTCTGGTGCTAAAATATGTGTGAAGTGCTCATATTCATGGTATTAGAGGGCACCTTTTTTTACAGCTGCATTTGTTTTTGTTTTTTAAATTGCCTTTTTATTAAAAATGACTTCTGCTGTGTTGCTCATACAGCTAAGGTTTAAAACAGTGAAACCACATCCTGATTCTACAAGCTCAGAAATCTTACTGAATTGTAAGAAACCTATTCAGTGTATACATGCAGAGAGGGCTTAAAAATGCCAACCCTGTGGCCACGTCTGCACTAGAGAGCTTATAGCAGCACAGCTGTACCCATGCAGCGGTGCCACTGTAAGATCTCCTGTGTAGCCATTCTGTGCCCATGGGAGGGAGCTTTCCCATCGACATAATTAAACCACCCCCAAAAAGCAGCGGTAGCGATGTCGGCGGGAGACACTCTCCTGCCGACATAGCGCTGTCCACACCAGTGTTTCTGTCGGTGTAACTTATGTCGCTCTGGGGTGTTTTTTTCCCACACCCCTGAGCGGCATAAGTTATACCCAAAATAGTGCTAGTGTAGACATAGCCTAAGTAAAACCATTACAATAAAAAAAATAATTAAGACAAAATGAGGTTTGTGCAACATTGGAATGACTGTTCAGCATTGTTTTTTTTTAATCACATCCTTATTCTACATCTATTTTCTATTGTGGGACTATGTGTAGTCTATACATCAAAATATCTTTAGAATGCTACAGCATAGTGATAAGTTTGTGGTGTAAGCTACCTCATAGTGGGGACTATGTGAACAGTACATAAAAGGCCTGAATTGTATAAAACTGGATTCTTGTAAAACAGCCAACCCCTCCCCCCCATTCTTATGAGCTAGGAAATGGTTATCAGTCATTTTTATTAGATGAAGCACAGGCCATAAAAGGAACAGACAAAACTTAAAGATGCGCCAATACAGTCAAGGAAGTGAAGCAAGGTTTCCAATACCAAAACAAGAAATGTGCAGCGTGACCCAGACTTAAGGTATCTTCCTCCTCTATTTTTGAAGTGTATGTGTAATAGGTGGTGTAATAGGTGGCTATAAGTACTTAACCAGGCTGAGTTTCCGTGCCATTTCATAAGTGATTCTTATTCAAGGCCCACTAGAGCATGAGTCTGACACTACATCATTGTTACTTGCACTAACATTGATTTTCTCCATCCTTGGGCTACTTCACTGAAATGATTTATAGCCTCACAGTGTCACATCCTTTAGTATGATCTCATTCTGGGGGAGGGATAACTCAGTGGTTTGAGCATTGGCCTGCTAAACCCAGGATTGTGAGTTCAATCCTTGAGGGGGCCATTTAGGGATCTAGGGCAAAAATGTGTCTGGGGACTGGTCCTGCTTTGAGCAGGGGGTTGGACTAGATGACCTCCTGAGGTCTCTTCCAACCCCGATCTATGATTTATTTCCAACACCTCTCTTAAACCACAGTCAGAATAAGTTTAAATTTATTGTAAGGCAATAATTTTTTTCTTACAGTTCTTAACATTTGTAGATTATAAACTTAAAAAACTACTAGTACTAAATTCTCTCTCTCAGCCTCTGGCCATGTGTATATGAAATATAAGCTAAATTCTGACAAGTATCAAGTAAAGAAAACTCGTAGAAACTTAAACAATGAAAGAACATCAGTCCCCACCCATCAGATCTCCTTTATAGGCACAGCCTGAGTGAATTGATAGGCCTTGAAATGTGCAAATGAATGTCAACAAATTCCAGTTCTTTTGAAGGACAGAAAGAAGAGAATTCCAGGTTTGAGTTCTTGCCCCCCAAAATATATTGCTCCCTCCCCCCAGATGTGTATACGTAGGAAATAGCTACAAAGAGCAACCCAGCTGACTTCAGTGGCCCAGATGAAACACGAGGTGGTGTCTAGTGCAGCCAGGATCCCCAACATACAAGGCTTTATGGATCAGACCCATCATGTTGAGTTGCACCCAGAAACAAACTGGAAAATAGTGCAATTACAGCACTTGTATAGACACGTTCCATCTGAAAAACTGCTCAGGAAGTGGGCACAAGTGTTCTGCAATACTGAAGTATACTGAATGATCTTCAGTGGGAATCTCCAGGCTGACATCACTAAAATAATTCCTGCCTGAATTTTCTGTTAGCTTGCTATCAGCAACTACATAACTAGCCCAACAGTTAAGGGATGGGAAGCAGAAATTCATAGCAGAAACCCTTTGTGTACACTTTGGTATTATTTGGTATGTTTAAAGGGTCTGTACAGGTTCAGGCTAGCATGACAAATGTATTATCATTTACTGGCAAAGATTGTGGCCCTGTCATGAGTTGTATAAAATAAGTTTGGCTGGCTGGTGGGGCAGACAAAGAATATATTTTCCATGACTGTCAATCATCTATTACAAGTGTTGAGTTCTTAAAATTCAATTATAGTCAAGTGTTCTATATTATCTTTCACACAAATGCAGTTTTCTGGGGCTGGCATACTGCCTCTAAAGTTAATGCTTTGCCCTGCCACATAGAATCTCTCCGTTAGAGTATGGTGGTGAAATCCTAGTTCTGTACAAATCTGTGGAGTTTTTGCCCTTGATTTTGGTGGGGCCAGGATGTCATTCCCAGACTCTTGCTTCCAGTGCTGGGCGTGCTCTGGAGGCACCTTTTCCTTCTTTAAGACGGTTGTGAGCTCCATGCGGCAGTTTCATGTTGTTCACTAATGTCTCCTGCAGCTGGTTGAGGAGTGGTATTAAGTCCAAGGGATAATTAAGGCTAATTTTAATAACCGTTCCCAAGTTGCACATAAGATTCTGAAAGATCATTCCAAACTTCTTGCTTTTGTCTTCAATATGGAGATTAAAATATATATTTGTTGGAATTATTAAAATCAAAGCTCCCTGTTAGTACAGATTTAAAAATGTCAGCTATTCACTTATGATTTAACACTTACTGCTGGCAAGCCCTAGAATTGAAGGAGACTACATGATTACTGCATAGAACTGTTTTATTCTTAACCTGTGTCTTGTAATTTATTAATATAAACAAAACATACTAGGTAAAGTATTTTGATCTTAACATTGGGTCGCCTTTAATCTAAGGCAATGCACATTGGAAAAAATAATTTGAACTCTTGATACACGCTACTAGGTTCTAAATTAACAACTAGGTTCTAAATTAACAGCCTCTCAGGAAGTCGACCTGGGCATCTCTGTGGACAAAGTTGAATGAAAATTTCTGCCCATTATGTGGTGGAGGTAAAAAAAAAAGAGCTAATAATGTTAAAATGTATAAAGAATGGAGTAGAAAACAACATTCTAATGCTATTGTATGAATTGATGGTATGCTCTCAGCTGGAATACTGTGTTCAGCTGTGGTCACCCTATCATAAAAAAGATACAGTAGCAATGGAAGGGGATCAGAGTTGGACAGTGGAAAATGTCTTAGACATATGGTAAACCTGCATCTCAGGAGAGCGTGAAAAGACTGGGCCTATTTATTCTGGGCTTTTTAGCGTAGAGAGGAAACCAATAAGAGGGGCCATGATAGAGGCCATACAAAATATGAATAGTATAGAGAAGGTCAGTCAAATGTTCTTATTCACCCTTTCTCATAATACAGGTCATCCAGTGAACTGAGAAAATATATATATATTTTTAATAGAACTGGTACCTTAACATATGGAATTCATTGCCACAAGATATTGTTCAGGTCAAGAGCTTAGCAAGATTTTTTTTTTAAAAGATTAGATATTTACATGGATAATAGTGTCCGCAGTTGCATTAGACAGGATAACTTTTTTTTTTTAATAAGGGATATACACTCTCATGATTCAGGCCATAAGCCAACCACTAACTGATGGGGGAATCTTTCTTCCTAATCTCTATCAGCAGTTCATTCCATAATTGCCCACTATAGGGTTTCTTGCACTTTCCGTTGAAAGCATCTGGTGGTTGCAGCTGTCACAGAGAGAATACTGGACCAGGTGGACCACTGAGATGATTCAGTATGGCAGTCCCTGTGTTTTTTATATTCTGTGAGTGCTATAAAGCAACGTCTGATTTTTGGGTTCACTTTTACCAACCTTTAGGTACATGATCTAATTTAAGTGGGCATGGATTTTTGTGCAGAAATCCTCGGAGCATAAATCCCAGCGTGGCAAAATGAGAACAGGTTAATCAGGAAAACCTCCAGGGAATAGGTAGAAATATTTAATTCTTGATGCTGATCTGATATTAGTGCTGTGAGTGGTGCCTAATGAGTGGTGATTTTATGGTGCAGCTTCTAGATTTCTAGGAACTGAGCCCAAACCACCAAACTAATTAATAAAGACCTTTTCAAAGTGGACAACCCTATTAATTAGTACTGTCAGGAGATTATCTGAAAAGTATGTTTTAAACCTATTTGCAAAACAGCATACAGCAGTATTCCTCCAGTAAACTGGAATATTTTCTCTCTTCACCTTATGGCTATCTCCCTCTTTTATACAGACCATTGCTGCATCAATTGGAAAATTCCTCCCAGCTTCAAAGTGTGAGGAAATTTTTCTTTCCCGAGCCCAGGCACAAGTTCACTTCCCATTCCAGTGCTGGAGATCTAACCTAGTTACCTGCATCTGTACGCTAAACATGTGCTGTCTGCTAGACCATCAGCCTGGCATTCTCCCCTTCTAAAGGGGGAAAAAAAAAAAACATGAGCAAAGCTTTTGACCAGTAGTTTAGTCTGTCTTCCCCTTGGCAACTGAGAGTCTGTGATCTTGTTGTTTCCATATGCTGCTGAAAGAGAAGAAATGGAAAAAAACCCATGCTGACACATTACATTTTATCTTTATAAAAAATGCACCTCACATCAGACTGAAACAAACTGGCTAAATATGAACCTGGAAGCATTTCTTGTCCTGAGGGATGGGTAAGTGGGAAGGTCCTGGTGCTTTGGGTATCTGACAGTTATGGGATGCTGGCGTGGGTAACTGCTGCACATGTGAATTGGTGCTGTTTTAATATTTATAATGTTTTTGTCTTACTCTTTCTTGGGATGTCAGGACTGTTGGTGTCTGTAACCCTTTTTTAGTTGGATATAGAATTCCTCATTTTCTACCTTAAACTCCTTCATGTTGCTGTGTGCTGTTAAACCGTTGCCCCATTTTACCCCAGAGGTGGCAGCATTTCAGTGGTAGGTGAAATGCATAATTTGTATACAAGTTTGTTAGTAAAGCATTTATGGATCCTTTGGGATGAATGGTGCTAGCAAATGTAAGATGTTGTTTATTAATCTGCTTGTTTCTTTATACCTTTGTGAATAGTTTTATTCTGGTTCCCAATATTTTTGGATCATGTCCACAAGCAAGTACCAGTTATTCCTGTCAAACAGAGAGGAGTGTATATACGTAGCATCAGTTATTGCATTTCACAGTTGGCATCTGCTCTGCACTGGCCTTTTGTTGCTGTATGCCTGGTTAAGAGCTCGAATTTGTATTGTGGCCTGTCTTTGTTTGAATACCAGTGTTAGTTCAGTTTGTTGATACTGTACTTATGATTAAGCTGAGATATCTGTTATCCTTCCCATTGCTTAGGTATGCAACCTCAAGCTTCTTGTTCAAATTCTCAGGGGATGAATCTGTTCATATTTTGAAAATTATATGGAAGATGAAAAACAGGATGGAAGGGCCAAGTATTTATTTTTTTCAACCATATTATTTTAGGCACTAAAGAGTTAAATTTAACTTTTATTTATGAAAAATACATATTTCTGGATATATCCTCATTTGTGACAATATTATTGATATGGTGGTATACATATGCCTAGTATACAATGAAAATCAATTCTTACTTCAGTTCAAAAAAGAGTGAGACTGTAGTAACTTCTGTGATCAAACTGAGTGTGGGTTTTGGGGCTACGCTTGTAATTCTGGAGGTAAAAATAAAATCCCAACTGTTCAAATTTAAGTGAACCCTGTTGCCCCAGCTTTTGCATATATTACCATACATAGTAGTTTGATGGGGAGGAAAAAAAGAAAATCTTTAATAGCAGTTTGCTATGTTGTGAGAGAACAATATTTTATATGCAGTGTTTTCCCACCACTACTCACACCTAGGGATCAATTTTCTGTGAAAGCAGAGGGATGTGAATATTGCTATGATGTAAGTATTAGCTAATTTTCTGTAATGAACATTGGTAATGCATTATACTGGCTTTTCTGTTTGCTTCCATTCAGTTTTGAAATGATCTTGCTTATATCCTTAGCATGTCAGCTTGACATTCTGACCCAGTTGCCAGGATATACAAATAAACCTGCTTGAACAAATGACAGTGAGCCTCTGCGTCTAGACAGATGCATTTTGTAATTCACTCTGTGTCGACTTAAAGAAGGCTGAATAAAACCAAATTGTTTTTCAAAATGATGGGTCAGAGTGAAACTAAAAATTACTGTTGGCATGAGTACTTTCTCTGTTTGAGATAGTTTTGGTGGTAGTGAAACTAATTTTCTACCATTTGGGAACTAAAAGTGTATAATACAAATCTTACATATCCACAGTTTGCCCATACAAAAGAAAAATGAATTCTTTGTATCCAGTTTCCTTTTTTAGGCCCTACCTCAACTATCACTTAGAAACAGATATGCCTGAAACGTAAGATCATATCTCATATATCTGTACCTAAAAAATCACAATGAAGATTTCTTCCGTGTTGCTGAGGTATAGGATTTACTGTGGTGGTGATTAAAAAATTGGCTGATAAAAGAGCTAGTTTATAGGGATTATTTTTCCAGTTCTTTGCTATTCTGCAGAAAATTGTGTATCAACTGGATTTCGAAGGCTGGCTAACCTATGAGGTTTTGTAAGAGTAGCACTTTCTTGATCCTTATATGACAAAGTTTTGCAAGATGAGGGGCTGAATCATTGTGAAATTCTGTATCCGTGTTCCGGGCAAGATGAGGAAGCTTATTGCTCTTCTTGTGTTGCTCTCAGTCAGTCGTTCCTATGACTGAACCGGAGACCTTCTGATAGCAAGGAAGTTAGTGCTAGTTGCTGGAATTATTTGGATCTGACCTTGTGGTTTCTCTTTCTGGAGAATGGTTTGCACACTTTCACTGATGAAGTTTCAGGAACTCCCCATCCGCTTTGTGCTTCTTACCCTGTTTCTGTAGCCTGTATTCCTCTAGGCCAGGGACCATCAAGATCTCCATTGGGAACATCTTGGCTGCCTAATAGACTTGCGGTGAGCATCACAAAGGGCTTCTCTTCATCCCTCACCTATGTCCTGAACATGCTAAGCATGTTCTCCTACTTGTTTGTCAGCACGCAGCACCAGTATGGAGCTGTTGGGCTTCTCCTGTGAGCCTGCTTTTGTAAAGAGGTTGCCTATTAGATCCCTACTCTAACAAACATGGAATGGGTTTATTACAAGATGGGCCCTGCTTCAGTCATAACATTTCTCTGGGGCATTTTATTGGTCATAATTTGGAGAATATATTTTGGGCCAAGATTTTCAAAAGTAACCAGTGATTTTTTTTTTTTTTTTTTTTTTTTTTTTTTTTTTTTTTTTTTNATGTACAGTTGTCTCTATTCTTTACTGGACCTAAACAGAATAGAAACACAAAAGGCGCTTTGCATGTTCTTGTCTTTGTTGTTTCTTTTGCTTTTTTGGTTGAGTGTTTTTTTTTTTTTTTTTTTTTTTTTTTTTTTTTTTTGGAAGGGAAACTTGAGGCTCCTCTAAGGGGCCTGATTGTCAGAAACTGGGTGCTCTAAAAATCGTACCCCTTTTATGTGTCTTAAATTAAATGCCCTAAAGTCACTGGTCACTTCTGAAATCCCTTTTAGCTTTTGCAACATTTTAATAAAGATTGTGCTAAAATACTTTGGGGGTACTGGTGATCTGGAGAACTGGATTGAGATAGCAGAATTGCCAGCTTCTTGTGTACATGAACTGATGTAATTCCACTGCTGCAGTGTTGGTTTATTTTAAAAAGATGAGCAGGGAATAGCAACAAAAATAAGAAGCTAGGCTCTCTGAGGTCTTGGATATGATCTTCTTTTGAAAAATCATAACTGCAGGTGTCTACTTCACTTTTAATGGCGGTAACAGATATGACGATATTGTATTGTAAACATGCCCATGAGATCTAAGGCCCAATCCGGAAATACTCTTACATGAAAAATTCCTACACAAAAGCAGTTGGGTCATTGTGTGGGAGAAGAGCTACTGGATAAATAACCACAATGAGATGGGCCAGACTTGCAAAATCGAGATCCAGAGGTGGCTTCTGATGATCCCAAAGTGCCAAAGTGCCAAAGTACCTGGTGTTTGGGTCCTGTGGTGTTTTGGGCACATCTCTACAGTTTAGCACTTGTGGAACTACAGCAAACTCGTGGGTCTGCCCGAAATGCAGATTTAATAAAAGCCCAAATAAATTGTCCTTAAAAGAAAATAAACAGATTTGGAAGAGATGATCACTTATTTGTTCATCTCTGATGTGATATGCAGGGTTTGTGAGAGTTTTGCCTGTAATGTTGAATGTTGATAGCTGGGTTGGAAAAAGAGAAAAAATCAAGGCAATTAGCTGGCTTAACAAGAGCAGCAGAGAAAATTCACGTCTACTCTTTTCCTCGCTGTAGAAGCAGAAATTGAGTGTTTGAATTACGTAATCATAGAAGATATATTTAGCCTTTTTACTCCAGCTGTACTTTTACTAGTCAGCTCACATAGGTTGCTGAGACTGACAAATGTAATGATTCGGCACTCTTGCATGTAGAGAACGTAAGTGAGATTTAGGTAAGTTTGTTTACAGCTTTTGCAAAGCATTGCGTAATTGATTCATAAATAATGGCTGTAATATTAATAGGATTCCCACAGGATTAAAATGTGAGACGTATGTAAACAACTGACACCTCATGCAAAGTAACATTATCTTTAGAGGTAAGAATAGAGAGTAAGTGCTTTGAATGGTGTGTGCATCTGTGTGCAGGTGCACAAATATAATTCTAGTTTAGAGTTCGTTTTAACCAAGCAGATCAAGGTTTGTATTATAGAAATGTAAAATGTTTTATGTAATGCAATTGAGGGGTTCAGTAATCTTCTGAAGCTATCTTCAAAATGAGCTTTATAGTGACACACTTAAAACACTTGTGTTTCAAAATACTGTCAGTATAATACCAGGCCTTGAACAACAGTGCAGAGAAGGAAAAACAGAAGTGTTATGAAATCTTCTAAGCAAAACAAGACTGTGAGCAGGTGACGTTCCCACCCTTCTTCAGATGAAGTCTACGTTCTGTGTACAAAGTGAAACTTGCCTCCTTTCTGGGGATAGATTTTATTGGTAACTCAGATAATAATAGGCCATATTAGCTTAACCTTAGCATAGATTCTCCCCAAGCCTTGCTGTTCCTATGGTTTCCAGTGTAACTTTTATGTTTCTGCCCTAAATCTTCCTGAGTAGAGGGTCGTGCCCACTTCCCTTAATCTTGGTGGAGTTAACAAATGGCACTTGCCACAACATATCAAGAGAATTTACATCATCAGGAGGGCAATGTGTCCCTATGCAGTGTTGTAACAGAGTGCAAGGCGTACAAAGATACATCACTACTTATAGTTAATTGGATAATCCATCAGTCCGTCAGACAACTAAATTATGTGGCAGAACTTGCTGGCCATAACCTAAAATAGCGTCACAGAATTACACAACTATTACAAAAAGTCTTTCTCGAATATATTGTATCACCAAAACTGTTCTTGCAGAATACAGGGGTAGAAATGAGCTGCTATCTTGTCTCAGGAATGTCTTTTAATGCTTTTTCAAAAAGCAGCTTGCCAGGTTCTCTTTACAATGGCAAATTACATGTGTAGCAGTCAGAAGCTTTCCACCCACTGAAGAAAAAGCAGTATAATAATATTGTGTTATTGCCCTGAGCAATCCCCTCGGCAGTCTCATTGTCAGACACTTCCCATATTTCATACTTAGCATCTGAGAAACATATTTTGACCTGCTGTTGCACTGCTTTGTCTTGCAGTGGTTCATTAATAATGAAAGGGATGAATAATAGATTGAGCCAACCGCCTAACCTGTGATCTAAGGGCAGTGTGTGGGACCTGAAATGTAATGGATAGAAGTGAGCTACAGTCTGAACTTTTTTTCTTTTCTTTTAATTCTGATGGCTGAATTGGAACGTGTTTTGTCATGTGGAGTTTTTTTTTTTTTTTACCCTTTATTTTAAGACAGAACCTTTCTGAAATGAAGTAGCATGACATAGACTTTGCAGCCCAGCGATAGTTCAGGAGGAGTAGTATTAGGAATTTCTGAGCATCAAGTATCGGGCTTTTTTGGTGAGCCTCCTCACTTTCTTTCACCATCCTCATGTTTCTCAGCATTGTGGGATCATATACATCTTCTCAGTATGAGTTTTACTGACTAAGTTCATAGTTTCTGGAAAGAGAGTCATCTCAGATTTCTGGTTGTAAATGGTTTCCTATCTTGATATTAGTAACAACAAATGGAAACCATATTTATGTCTAAGGCTTATTTGTTAAGCCTTAAGATGGACAGTACTTTGCTTAACAAAAATATGTGCAACTATTTTCTATTGACATAAATTGCTCTTTAATTTGTAGTCAAAGGCCATTTTAAAGACTGTTTGGGGACATATTCAGATTACTTTCTCTCTCTCGGTTCTAAAGAATAAAATTTCTCGAGGTTTCTCCCTTCCTTGTTTCCCAGAATATTCAGAAAAAATTAAAATATGAGGTTTTAAAAGCAGATGATAAATTTTCAGTCAATGGACAGCTAGCCTTTGGAATCCTGATCCCTGAATGGAGGTTTTTAACAGTATTAGGGAGTCTGATTCTATATTTTTTTGTGCACTGAGAACGTCCATTGAATTCCATCGAATGCAGAATGATTGGGTCTACAGGCTCAAGTGAAATAAATTGGAAGCATTTAAAATCCTATTTGGTGGGTACATTTTTCTTTCTCCATTGCTTATTAATGATCTCATTCCCCTCTCTCAAAGAAATGTTAGGATAATCACAAACAGGAAATAGAATCAAACAAATTAACTGTATCCACCCTTGGAGTTCCAGTTATATTTTGGGAACTTGCGTGAACAAAATAGACTATGCTACTACACAAGCAGAGAGCTCCAATTATACAGATAAATAAAAACAGAAATTGTAATAACATGGGAGCAAAATCAGAAGTTTCATAAGAGAGACTGGAAGAGATCCAGTTTTGAGTTCGTACTTGACGTGGTTGGTTAGATAATTTCAGGGCTGGGAGGTCAATCCGCTGTTTGCTATGTTCTAACATAGCTTATGCAATGAAAGTTTTTCTTTTTCAGTTCTGCAGATAAATTTACTAAAATGCTGCTCGCTCGTACTTCCACTATTCCTATACAAAATAATCTGGTATGGCTACAAAATTTGGCAGTGGTTTGCCATTTTTATTGGGTGAATTCCGCCAAAGAGAGGGAGCTATAGCTGGGGTCCTTTTGTCCATCCTTATTTGGGTTCATTGAATAATAATGATACTCAACTTTTATATTTATATTGAAGTCTGACTCTGAGCATTTCCGAGAGGAACTGAGATAAAATTTAGAAACTTCCTGTAGCTTTTCAAAAGGCAAACTTTTCGTGGGTGGTAACTACTGTTTTTTATTTACGTCAGTTTCAAAATCAGAAGCCGCATTTACCTGTGGACAATAATCCTGCAGCATGTTCTGCGTAGGCTGATCTGTGTTCCTATATGGAGCTCCAGTTTTTCAGTGGGTCTGTGTGCAGGTGTTCTTGTGTTAATTCCTGAGAGGGGTTTTCGAGTTCACCTCGAGGTACTTCCTTGAGCTGAGGTGGTCCAGTGCAGCTGAGCCGACTTAGATTCAATGACTTCAAAAGGGACTGAGTTATTTTCATGCGAGGGAAAAGCAGAGGTTTGCTGACCTAAAGTTAGGATAGGACTTTCTGGAGATATTAAAGCTACTCCGATGATGTTTGCTTTTATATTGGTTGTCTTGTTTACTGACGGCTAAGCTACTTCAATGTGACTGAGACTCGGCTAGTTAGTGTTCTTATGGGTGTACAAGAAGCCTGTAAATAAACCATAAATACCCGAGAGAGTGCCTCATTTTGCTTAATCTGGGGCTTTCTTTGCCTCTGTGGCAGAGACCAGGTCTGAGCAACTGCAAAGAAGTTTCTAGGGGGTCCTGGGAGAAACAGAGACGGATGGTAGCAATTTTGTGTAACTAGAAGAAAATTTTTGAACAACAGTGAAATGGTGGATCCAGCAAAGTAAACAAGCACTTGGTTAGCAGCATAGCCTCTGCTGGCTATATTCTGCTCTGCTGTAATTACAGAGGGAAATGTCTCAATGGAGGAAGTTATTTGTAACCTAACTACCGCATGCCAGTACTGTTTGGTCTGTACTAATCCTGGCTATTTCTAGAGTCCCAGTATAACTGGAAGCTCAGGAAGTCCCAGGGTCAAGTGCTCTACAAACAATGCATCTGGCCAAACCAGAGGTTTTAGATTTTCGTTATTTCTTTTCAGAGTGGTCCACACTGAAATTATTATTAAAGATGTTCAAGACAAAATGCACCATACTGACCCATACCAACTGCTTACCTTTTTATATAGGTATAAACAAGATTTTATTTGATAGCTTTTAGGGTTAACAACTGCAAAGCTAATATGAAAACTCAACATGTTTGTGGTTTTTAATAGTTACAATCCAAAGAGCAGAAAAATTAATCTTCTGTAACTCAACTGAACTAAGGCTGGGACCCTTAATAACCGTGTTGGATTTAAAGAGTAAAAGCCAAATTCATCCCGTTTACATTGACTTATTTAAACTCCTTAACGCTTTCGCTTATTAAAACATGTAAAACCCGACGTAGGATTTCCAAAGAAGGCGGCCTGGGGGAGGTTGTATTTCAGCGCTATTCTCTGTTGGTGGGAATCCTGTGGAAACTGGAAACCTGGAAACTGAAGCTGCATCCCTTTGCCCTTATGAGCAGGAGGGGTATGGTGGTAACTCAACTGAGGCCCAAAACATTTTGCTGGTAGAGGGAGATCTAATTTGCACCTCTCTGCATCAGCATTAGTGATAACCCTGGCCCTAAATGTTTGTGTTAGGAATACTGACTAAGCATTTTCAACATTTAAGAAAGCCAAACAACAATAAAGGCAATTTTGAAGGGTCAGAGCTCTGCACTGCCCTGAAGAATAGGTTCGTTGTCTGGTACAGGTCTCTTATCCCTTAGCTAGCAGAGGCTGTGGGTTCACACTCCCTTCTTGAGGGAGAGGGAGGGAGGGAGTGCTTTATGTCTCTCAAAAGCAACCCCTCCCAGCTATAAACAAGGGATACTGATGGGCTCTCAAATCAGGTCTGCTCAGTTATTCCGGAAGGGCAGTGGCTGTGATGCAGAGATCCAAAGGTATGGGGAAATTCTAATGTGTAATTTCCTTTCTGATATGGCACATGAGATGAAAGTGTTGCCACCTTAACTCTATTGTAATTGTTCTATCCAGCCCTGGCCATAAATGGAGAGTGACCATCCTTAAATCCTAACATGCAGATATTATGGTGAGGGATGAGGAAATTGATTATTTTGGGTACTTACTGTAAAATAGCATGGTGTTTTAGATGTAGCAAAAGCAAGTGTATTTCACTGTATTTATTATGAATGATTGAAATGCACAAGTACATGACAAGTTCTAATTCCATGTGATCAGTACCAGAAGCATATGGTACATTACTGATATGTATCTTAATTACTTACTGCTCAAACTGATGTACCGGGGACATCAAACATAGCTTTCTTATTTTAAGAGTTATTTCATGCATTTCATAACTGTTGCATATGTGTAATAAACACAGGGATTCTTCTTATAATTCACCTACACTGATCACATTTCTGTTTGATAATCTTGTTTAGCTCATGTCACATTCCGGTTCTCCCAACAAGGCCCCTTGCCTCTGATATATATATCACAAAATTCCAGAATAAGGGACTTGACAAAAATCAGAAATGTGAAAGAACATCGAAATTGCCCTTACTGAATCAGACTCGAGGTTCATCTAGTCTGGTATCCTGTCTCCAGCAGTGGTCAGCACCAAATATTTCAGAAGAAAATGCAAGAAATATTGCAGTAAGGAGATATGGGGTAATTTCTTTCACTGCAGGAAGGTCTCGTCCTGATCCCTGATAGTAATTTGTTTAAGGCCCAAAGCATAAGGTTTTATATTCCTTCCAAAATATCTATGTAACTTTGATTTTAAGTAAGAGAAGAGGCAGTCTGACATTACATGAGAGCATGTCTTGGGCATAGTATTTTATATAATTACTTTAAGGTTTGGACTTTGTCAAGTAATTCTCTGTGTCTAAAACCACAAATAATTATCTGATAGTAAGTATTAGTTGGAGGCAGTTAAATTTGGGAGGTGCTTTGTTATGCAGGGAAGTTAAGAGGTATTCACCACAGAAGATTCTGGACCAAATTTTGCTCATTTACACTGTTGTAAATTCTAAGTAAGTCAGGCTCCAGTCCTGCAACTGGCTCTGCATGGAACGCAGACCTGAGTACGTCGGGCCTGATTATGATCTCACTTATGCTCATTTGATCCCCCAGCATAACAGCATTACCGATAACGGCAAGACTTTCAGAGCAAAAGGGTGGAATGTCATTAATACTGACTCTGAGCCTGTCATTAATTCTGTGGTGATAGTTAGTTTGGAGGCCCAGTCTTGCTCAGGTTGAAGTCAGTGGGTACTTTTCATTTACTGTAATAGGAGCAAGGTTGTGCCATGAACATTCCCGACTAATGCTGATGCTGGGTGTTAAATATGTACATTTACATCCTTATTTATTTCATGGTTGGAGTGTTTTCTTATTTGAATATGACCAAGGATGAGCCCAAACTCCAGCCAATAGCCTCAGATAATTTCATGTGGCTCATAAGACAGATAGGACTAAGCCGTTGTCCCAAGCCAAAAAAAATCTCAGTGATTTAAATGTTGTGGTTCAGGCTTGTTAGCAATAATTGCCTGGTATTGTCATGTTTGGGTTGACTTCTATTTTAATTTGTGAGGAGAGTTATATGATAAGTTTAGATACTACATTGCCACATCAGCGATAAAATTCTTTGGCTCCAGATCGTTCTTGGTCTTCGTACTGCACCATTTGGTGTAGTATCACGGGGCCTCTGTTATTTAACTGACAAAAGCATTTGGCCCTTCATTTTTTTTAATAACATGGATGTTGTGGAAAAAGTAACAAAAGTCATGAATTTCATAGTAAAGATTGAAAATCCCTCAACTCATGTATTTACTTCCTTTCTTGAGCTCTGGGAAGCTAGGGCCTTTTCGTTCAGTCTTCTGGCTGTTCTGTCTCTGAGTCATAAGCTTAATGCTTGTTTTAAAACACGAGTGATTTATTAACTATTATTGCGCATGGATATAAGTATCCCTCCTCATGTTTGTAACAAATGTACGCAACGCAGCTCATGAATAACAACTGCTGTCATATTCTGTTCACCAAAACACAGCACTGAAGAGCTTCTGCACTCTTCCCTCTCTGCACCCCCCGTCCTGTTTTCTCTCCACCACTCCCGGCCAGGCTCGCTCTTTCCTTTCCTCTTACAGAAATAGTATCCAAGTGGATAGAACTGTGTATCTAACTGTGCTGGCAACACTAGGGAAGTGACAGATTGAGGGCATTGGCTAGACTCAGTCATAATGCAAGTAAGTATTGTGCAGTCTCCCCTGTACAGTTCTGCTAATGCAGGAGAGGAATGAAATGTAGCTTTTTCTGGTCCTTAGCTTCTCCCAAGATGGGTTGGGCAACCTCTCTGTATGTTTATATCTGTGTATAAAGTGTTTAAAAAGCTGAACCCTTGAAGGCATTGGGTGTGCTGCATCGACACCTACAATACAATAATAAACAATAATTAAAATCTGTGGTATAAATGTAGAACTTGCCAGGGCCAGTCATGCTAACAGCGCTTTCAGCCACCATTCGTGAAGATGGTGAGGAGGGACTGCGGTGGGAACCAATGGGAGATTTCTGGATGACTCAGGGAGAATTTCCTCTAGGGCACTAGGGTAGCCGACATTACAGTGGCAACTGCATCATTTTTTTGAAAGGTGTCCCCCTCACACCCCATGTAAGGCCAGCTCTGTTCTAGGTGGGGCTGTGGTCCCCATTCTGTCCAGCATCAATAGGTGGTTAGTGCCTAGAGCAGGGGTGTACAAACTTTTTGGCCCGAGGGCCACATCTGGGTGGGGAAATTGCATGCAGGGCCATGAATGTAGGGCTGGGGCAGGGGGTTGGGGTGCGGGAGGGAGTGTGGGGTGTGATGTGCAGGAAGGGGCTCAGGGCAAGGGGTTGGGGCAAAGGAGGCGTGCAGGGTGTAAGAGGGGGCTCAGGGCAGGGGGTTGGGGTGCAGGAGAGGTGCGGGGTGCGGCAGGGGGTTGAGGCACAGGCAGGGGTCTCAGGGCAGGGGGGTTGGGGTGCAGGAGGGGTGTGCGGTGTACGAGGGGGTTAGGGCAGGGGGTTGGGGTGCGGCAGGGGGTTGGGGCGCGGGCAGGGGGTTGGGGTGCAGGAGGGGTACGGGTGTGGCAGGGGATTGGGATGCAGGCAGAGGGCTCAAGGCCAGGAGTTCGGGGGCGGGGTGCAGCAGGGGTTCAGGGTACGAGCTCCGGCCTGGTGCTGCTTACTGGGGCGGATCCAGGGTGGCAGCGGCATGCACTGGGGCCGGGGCAGGCTCCCTGCATGCCCAGGTCCTGGCCCCGTGCCACTCCAGGAAGCAGCCGGCACCACATCCCTGTGGCCCCTGCGGAAGGGGGGGTAGAGGGCTCTGCGTGTTGCCCTTGCCGGTGGGAAGCTTCCATTGGCTGTGCTTCCCCATTCCCAGCCAATGGGAGCTGCAGGGGGAGGTACCCACAGGCAACGGCAGCGTGCGGAGTCCTCTGCCACCCCCTTCCCCAGGGGCTGCAGGGATGTGGTGCCGGCTGCTTCTGGGAGTGGCGTGGGGTTCGCGGCGCCACAGAGGTGGCAATCCCACAGGCTGGATCCAAAGCCCTGAGGGGCCGGATCCTGCCCGCAGGCCGTAGTTTGCTCTCCCCTGGCCTAGAGCATTGCCACCACTTCCCATGACAGTTGGGCTTAGCCCTTGCACAAGCACACAAAGTAGGGTCGAAAAGGCTGTGTGTGCCCTGTCCCCATCCTGTGCAAGGCCAGCCACAGTCTGAGCAAAGACCAATGGAAAAAAGCTATTATCAAAACCGTATTCCCGGTCTATAATGACAACAGGTTTTACTGGTGTGGATTAGATAAATAATTCCATCTCTGGTTTAGTAGGCAAGTGTTGGTAGGTTAGCTGCACAGTGCCAGCGCCCCAGGGGGGAGATCTAACTGAAGATGTTCGAAGGTTTTGAACAGAGTGAACGTGGAAAGCAGTGAGATCACAACGATCAGGCAACTTCTCTTGGCTGGGGAAGGTAGATGTAAAGGGGCTAGGGTTATCTTGTTGGTTAATGTGATTAACTCCTGGCACTGTGCTGGAAGGAGCTATTGTGATATGAGGGCCATTGATTAAAATAAGCAAGAAAATAACAAACCTGTCCTGTAGGCTGCAGTTGTGCCTGCCCTACTCACATCCTGGCGTCCAGAGCAGGCGGGCGAGCTTTCTGTTTTTTTGTTGGTTTTGTTCTTATTCATTTCTGAGCATTGGTTGAGTAAAGTGAAAATGTAACAGCCATCATTAGATCATAAGCTCTTTGCAACAGATGTTTATACTGAGCCTAGCACTATGGGTCCCAACCCAGTTGTCTCCTTAGATGCCACGACAATATAAATGTTAGATGATAATTTTCTTAGAGTTGCTATAGCATTTTTATACATAATGGAGGCAGTGTACCATTCTGGTAACTGTACATACCTTCCTCGGCCTCTGGTATCCCATAGTGAGAATGGAAAAAACAGAAATCAGCCCAGTAATAGTACATTCTTAACCTATGATTCAAAGTAATTATCACATTAGATCAAACTCCATTACTTGCAGTGGGATTGAGTGCTGTCTTTTATGGCAATAACATCTTTGAGGAAAAAATGGGGAATTATTTTAGGCCCCATCAGATAATGGAGAACAATCTAGGAATTTAGCTCTTCATGCTCAGCATTGTGTCTTAATTTCACTGATAAGCGCTCATCTACATACTGAATATCAGATGTTATTTAGACATCTGCAGAATGTAGGACCATATTCATAACAGAAACTGATCATCAAATATCACATTGAATAGAAACTTTCTATGGAACACTTTAAATGAACATATTTATGCCTTGATTAAAGTTTCATTATGAAAGAAACTGGATGATTACTTTTTGTTTAAGACTTGACAAGTTACAACACAAACAAAACATTGCTGTCCTGGTATGTTTTTAAGTGAATTATGTGGGATGTGAAGCTCTCTGAAGGTATGGATTTTTTTTAATGTACATGCACATTTTGTCTGAAGATATTCCTTTTTACTCTGAAAAGCTGCTAAAAAGCTATTCTATAAATTATAAAATGTTGTTCCTTTTACTTTAAATTACGGAAGTGGATGAATACTCCTTTTAACACAGGAATCTAAGCACTTAACAAAATTTTCAGATCTATAATGGTATTTTTAATTCAGATTTTCTCTTAAAAGATCCCTGTGTTTCATATTTTTATGTGAACAACAGTTCGTGGAAAAAGTATCACTTCATAGCTTTGAGATTTGCTTTAAAAAATTAGTCTCCAGCCAACTTTATTCTGTTAAATATCATCTCTGTGCAGGCTGTGATAGTATCAAAGACTGTTTTGTCGTTTCCTCTTTTGTGATCTCAAAGGGGAACATATTGAAGAACTTTGTTACGTGTGTGTGTGTATGTGTGTAAAATATAAAAAAAATAAAAATAGCTAATTTGCCTTGGGTAGTGAAAAATATAGCTACTGATAGTATTTATGATTTTTTGGCCAGTTGCCATCGCTTGCTGTTTATCAATGGACCTAATGTTTTTGTTGGGGGGAAATATCCATGTTTTCTTGCCACGTATACTAAGTAAAACTGAACTTAATTTGTTGCCCTTTTGGAAAGGGGATGAACACACATTTCCTCAGTATCCTGTGCTGCCAACTCTGCTGAGGTATCTCATACACATTTCTTTCATGGTGCCCACTTACTATGTACGTTATGTGTGTGCACAAAGGGACTGGAATTTATTCATGGCTTTAGTAACAAAATATTAAAACTTAACAGCAACTCTATTGTTCCTCTCACTTACAAGCAGCAAGAGAGGCCGAGTTACAAACTGGTTTATTTGCATTTTAGATGCCAATGAGAAAGGCAGAGTAAAGAGGTGAGAGAAAGCGGTGTAGTAGAGTTCAATTAGTTATAAAATTGGCACTGTTAGCCTGGGGGATGGGTCAATTTATTTGTCCCGTAAACTGTACTCTCAGAACATTGTGAGAGTCCCCAAAATCATGACTCTTTAAACTCTGTTAAAACCTACTTCATTATATTTGGTAATACAGCATCAGTTTTCTTTCTCTCTCTCTCTCAACACACACACCAAAAAAACCAAGCAGCAACAAAGGTTCAGTGATAAATAGCGGACACTGTCCAAAAATCACATGCCTTTTTTTTTTTATAGTCTCCTTCCTGAATAGAGCAGTGTCTCCTATTTTTATGTATTTCATGCTGTCCTTGCTTTTGAGGCATGTCATCTATTTATTCTAGGCCTCTGTGCAGTTGGGAGATTTTTTTAACAGGGAATTTTCCTAAGCAAGTTTCCTAAGGGAAACTCCATAATCCCTTTCCTATTTCATTTTTCTAATTATGCACTGGTGGTTAGTGTAATACTCCTGATGCGTAGCAATGGTGGCTAGAGGCAGGTCCAAGCAACAAAGTTTGTATCCCAATTTCTCCAAAGTATGGGGCGTGTTCTGACTGGGCTTTTGTTCTGTCCCAGCATAGAGAGAAGAGAGGGCCAGCTGCCAAGTTTTGTTCAGAAGTTGAATGTCCTTGTGGAATATTCAGATTTCGGATTTGATTCAGGTGTCCATAAAATAATACTATGAATGTTACAACTAACTTTAATAACGAATGCCCATCAATTGGCACACACAGCACAACATTATCTCCCCCATCTCTTCTATGCAGCATAATTTTTCTTTATTGGACTTTTTGTGGAAGTGAATGTCTCATAGGTTGCTAGTGGAAATTCCCTCTCTTTCTGATGACTGTTCCTCTCGCCCTCCTCCCCAAGATCCTTTGACATAGCAAATATTCTAAGCTCAGTGTGTAAACCCAGATGATTACGACTAAGGCATGATGGTTTCTTCCTGTCTTGTTACATGTGTTATCTGACAAGTTCCACTGGCAGGGAAAAACATTAAGGGTTTTAGGAAAAAATATAAGTTCTGTGCTGTAGCTTATGTAGCAGTGTGTTGACCTCTGAGATTGAGAGATGGAAAAAGTGGCTTCCTGCCATCAAATGAGAAGGGGTGGTTAAACATTTCAAAAATGAATTTACTCTTTCCTCCACGAAACGAGATGCTGCCTTTAGGCCTGGTGAAGTGCTAGAGCAGCTCATGAAGCTGACTTTGAAAGCTGACCTGTGTTGTTTACCCTGAACTTTTTCTTTGTACAGTTGAAACTTACTGACCAGTTTAACTTTTAGAGACCTTTACAGCTTTAATCCTCTGGAGAGACACTGCTTGAATTCTTACCTGACACACTGACATACTGCTCTTTGCGCTTTTTCACTATAGGTTACTATTGTGGTCTGTTGCCAGCCCCCCACTTCCCTCCCCACAAATCATAAAGGACTTGACTGAAACTTTGGCTTATTGCAGGAAGATAGATGAAATGCCAGTAATGTAAGATAGGACCAAGCTAGTGGAGTGCAAACCACCAGCCCCTATCCAGCTGCTCTACATGTTTGTATCCTCTGCTTTCACTTTCCTGGAAGAATACTGTCAAGCTGTGCTCTTAATGGCCTGTCTAATAATGCTGGAGATTTTTATGCTGCAATTGACAATGTGGGGCTTTAGGTGAATGATTTTTTTCCTTTTAGGAAAATATTCACACAAAAATTGCTCCAGTAAACAAACCATATACAAAATTGATAAGAAGAACATTACCATAACCTTTAGCCTTAAAAAGTATGGAGATGATGAGTTAAGAAAAATATTCACTTACCCTCACAGGTTATATATTTCCTTAAGTAACTTAATATGTCATGTACCTATTCACATTGCACATTCTAATAACCTTAACTCTGCCTCACAAGATGTACTTACATGTGAGTTCTTTCAACTTGTAGCAGCGCAGTACCACCTAGAACAGGATCCAGGGGGCAGAAGCAGAAGTCTATGGCAGCTAATCTCCCCTGCACTGCTGATGTATATGCATTTTGTCCTTAGAATTGTGTCTGTGTGTGGGTTTCTTTTGGTTTCACTGCAGGAGAATCATGCACACGCCGGTCTGAAATATTCCTTGGTAAACCATTCTTCTGAGAAACTAATTAACTTAATCCAAGCTGAACTACAATATGACACTCTAGCTTCCTCTTTTTGTCCTTGGTTTCTGCTGCAGTGTAGCTGGATTTGCTGGGCCCTGGAATGTATTTTTATTTTGTTTTTTGTTTAGATATGAAGAAAACTATACATCTTCTGCTGGCCTCCACATTTCTGTAATAAAAGGCACTGAAAACCAATCAAAACAGGAGCCTGGAAATGCTGACATGGAAAGACTAAGCAATGAAGGTCTCATGCCAACTTCACAGTCAATTGCAGCTAACAAGAAGGGGGGAAAGGAAGAGGAACCATTTTAGGGCTTTGAGTTAGCAAATGCTGTGCATCTTACTACATCATTCCGCTAGCAGAAATCGTCCAGAGTTTTAATAGTTATTGGCTACATTCAGCCCCCAGTCCTGCAGTCCTTGTTTTAGCAAGCAAAGCTGTTATTTTGGAACGCTATGATGGGAACAGTGTCGTCCTATCCAGGAAGGCTGTCAGTGACAGCCTATTTTTGAAACCGTGTGAATTATATAAAACGAATGACGAGATTTCTTTTTCCAGGGAACTAAAACCATTTATACGCTCATTGTGAGTGCAGAACAAACATTGTGAAAATAGCAAATTCTCTGGAGAAATATGAGTCTCTGTGGGACAATTCTTGCCCCCCATCTCTAGCCTGAGTGTGTCAGCTTGTTTCTGGGTAGGACCTCCTCCCAGAGGGAATGAGGCAGGAATGTTGACCACAAGGCTTTGGTGCTGTTCTGTATGACCCTAGTGCATTCCCTCTGTAGGGAGAGAGGGAAGATCAGATGATCTGTGCAGCTGTAACCCCACACCCTCTGAGTGACCCTTCAGCAGTGGGGATTAAAGCTGGGACCTCTGGATCTTAAAGCTTGCACCTCTTCTCCCTGAGATGAGAGACCTATCCCTGGTAGCCAAAGCTATAGCAGGCATATCAACCTCTATATGTGTCCCAGCCATCACTTGGGATGGAGGGCAGAGCATCACAGTAAGTGGACATGGGTTACACAATAGTGAGACTTATTGGCAGTGTGGTTTAGTGACTAGAACCCTAAGCTGCAACTCAGGGGACCTGGGTTCTATTCCTTGCTCTGTTACTGACCTGCTGGGTGACCTTGGACAAGTCACTTCCCCTTCTGTGCCTCAGTTTCCCTCTTGGTAAGGTGGGGGTAATGATACTGATCCTCTTGTGTAAAAGTGCTTTGAGATCTCTGCATGAAAAGTGCTACATAAGAGGTAGGCATTATTATAATGTGATTTCCATCCTCCTCGCTCCCTGTTCCCCATCCCTATTGTTTGTTGCTTTCACTCTTTACACCATATCCAGAATTATATTGTGACCCTTGTAGGCATGGTGTTGTTTCTATCTGTTCTTTAAAGGGCCTCGGTAAATCATAATATTCCATTTTCTATAAAACAGGAGTAAGGCTCAAAAGAGGCTGAGCATCTTCTTTGTAGGGAGGAGGAGGAGGAGGAAGAATGTAAAGGTGTGAGGGCAGGGAAATGAAATGGCACATTCTGGACCTGAATACCAAATTATTTGATTTGAATACAGTATTAGCATCCTTAGAACCTCTGTTTTACCTCCTTCTTATCAGCAGTGCTCTGCTCACTAATCGGCTAGCTGGGCCTACTTAATGAAAATGTTCTGCTGCTTAATGGCAAACAGCAGTCCGGGCAGATGGCTGATAAACTGTGGAAGATGATGAGAACATAGGAGCTGCCATGTAGAACCACTGATTTTTGGCACCATCTCTCCTATGCTGCCTTTCTTTTTAAAATTAGAATTAGAGGGCATAATCTGTTGTCCATTCCCATTCAGATCATTGTTTCTCAGCTGACACTGCGAACTGGGTACCAATGGTGATAGTGATACTGATCTAGATTCAAATCAATACCTAGAAGTGAAAAGCTCCATTACTATCCCATTGCCAGAAACCCCCCAAACAAACCTCCCTCCCCCTTTCTGTCACAACACCCAGGGGACCCAACATTTCAATTATTATCATGTTTGCATTTAAATCTATTGTGCCTGATACTCTTGGGTATTTATAAAGGAGTAGGTGGGCAAATATGATGGTAAACACCTAACTGGACTTTTAACAGCTGAAAGTAAATCCTGGGTTACATGGGTTATTTGGACTGTAAACTCTGTAGGATAGGGTTGTATGTCATTTTTCTTTTATACACAAGAAGCATCTAGCACACAACTGGGTGCTGTAAAATAAGAACCTGGCAGGCTAGTACAGAACAGAAACTCACCAACAACACACTTATGCTTTAATGCCAGAAATGGACATGAGTTTCCTTCTTTTTCTAACTCCAATTCCCACTGCTGGTTTAAAAACAAAAACCCACCGACTGGAGATTTGATTTTACAAACAGAGACTCTTTCTACTACAGCTCTCTGCTGACATGACTGCTATCGGTATTGTACCTGAGTGCCTCCCAAATATTTATGGATTTCACCTGACGGCACTCCCCGCACAGAGAGACTATTATTCCCATTTTACCCCTGAGGAACTGAGGTACAGAGAGATTCAATGACTTGCCCCATGTTTATGGCAATCAAGAATGGAACTCAAATTTCCTGAGCCAAGAGTCATTCTTCCTTCCCCTGATTATGGTATTTTCTTTTTTCCTTCCTCTATTTCTGTATTTTTATATATTATGATTGTCGTAGGTATTTGGGTAGGTATTATAAGACTAGCCACAACTAGCAATTGCACTTAAGTTTCTTCCCTCCTGTTCTCTCCCAGCGCCCGAGCTGTTGTCATTTTAAAGGTATACAGAACTATTGTACTTGAGTACTGGCCCTTAGTAATGGAAGAGCAAACATTTGTTGATGATCACACATTGGATTGGTGCATGACTGATATATCTTAAAGGTACAAAATGAACGTTGTGCATTTCGTGCTGAATAACAATAATCTAGTCTTTGTGGTTCTACTAAACTTAGTTTAAGACATTACTAGAAAAGAAACCTGGACTGAGGGGGAAATGGCCAAAACTTTTACTTCCTTTAGTGCTATCTGCAGTGTATTTTGAGGACAAGCAAATGGATAGTGCTCCCTGCCCCCATTACTTGCTTTAAAAGCAAAAAAACTTAGTACTAACTCTTCTTTGCTTCCATTTTGCTTTGCTTGTTGTAGTATACTTGCCAGCAAGACTCACTCACAATACAGCTTTGTATTATTGAGTGCATGTTAATCTGAGTTATTTAATGTGTTTTTGTTAACTCTATCATCACCCTAGTGAGAAACTCAGGGTTGGCTTAGTGGCTACTGCACAATACACATCTTCCTTGATTGCTTCTAGATTTAATTGTTTGAGAGGGGCACATTCAACCTGGGCAAAATTCTGCCTTTACTGAAGTGAGTGCAAAACTCCCATTGACTTCAATGGGGCCAGGATTTCACCTTTGTTTTGTTTTCATGTTTTTGGACCAAAACATTCTTTTGAGCAGGTCACATAGTTAACATGGTCATAGAATGAGTTGTCCCCTTTTTTTCCTTCACAAGTTCTCATGACTTGCACTGCATTTTAGTCATTTGTTTGATATGGCTCAGGAATACTAACAGGCCATCACTTATTCTCTAAGTGATGTGTCCTGTACAAACCTGAACTTTTCCCTTCAGTTGCTTTTTTAATAATTTTCTGTCCCAAAGAATTCATGATACTCTTCGGTTTGCTTGCAAAGAGTCTGAAATGGAACAGAAGGCAAAAGCAGTACAAAATACTAGTTTCTCTGCAAGGATTTGTAGCGTAGAGATAGCCGTGTACTTGAGTTGTAAAATCCAAATCCAGGGTTTTGTTCAGCCTGCCATAGATATGGGCGCCAGCTGCAAAGTTCTGATACAGATCTGAAATTTCCTTAAGTTCAGATCTGGGGTTTGGTGTGGGTCTGTTTCTAGAAAGACATCTCCAATGCACTAGCAATATTATGACTAAGTTTAAGGTGTAATCTGGGATAGTTATGCAGTTGCCTTAACTTAAATGTTATCTGATGTAAAAGATCTCTGTTGGATGGGATTCCATAGATACCTGCCCTCAGTAAATTGTTTATATATTCTATACCACTCCAAAGTGGTGTTAGCCTTTCTGTACTGTGATCCTGTGTTACGACAGAAAAAAGTGACAGGACCTCTCTTCCATCTTGCTATAAAGAAAGGATGTGGGAGACTGCATAGTTTTAGGAGCTGGATATTATTGTTGAATATGTCTTTAAAAATAAAAAGTTAAGACATACAGTGCATGTCTAAAATTATGTTTATCCTACAGTGTTTATTAAGCCTGAGTTAATTTTCCTCCTCTCTTGCTGTGGCTTCAGGAGCTTTGCCAACAATGCGTTATAATAACGGGTAGTTTAAGAGAGCACTGGCCATGTGCCAGCTCCCCATTCTGGCTTTGTGAGTTCGTATTCAGGATTTATGGTTGGGTCATACCACCTGTCAGTGTGTTACTTCTCTCACCAGAGCAACCCTGAAGCAGTTGCTGTACAAGTCGTGATTTGGTTCACTCCTGCAATAGGAGTTCAAGCTGCCATGGAGTGACTTAGCCTTACAACTGATTGTTGTTTTTTACAAAAAAACTTGTAAAGTCTTAATTACTTTCCCCTCCCTCCCTCCAAATAGTCTTTGGAAACTGCCTGAAATAAAGTGATTGCCATGCAGGAAGATGGTGCTAATCTTACACTGTTAAAGATATATCTGCATTGCCCAGCTTGTAACATTTATAATTGTGTTTAATTTGCCGGAGCACTTGTTTGTTCAGTTTTTTGATTCTTGTAATGTTTTTTCCCAAGACCATAGAAGTATGGGTCAAGATCACTGCTGGCATAAGTGGGTGTAACTCTATTGACTTGAGTGGATTTTCACCTATTTGTGCCAGTGGTAAATTTGGCCCTGAAGCATTGCTACATGTTTATAGCGAACAGGACATCTGCTTCTGATGGTGGACAGCTCCCATTTCTAAACCTGAAATGCAATGAGATGGAGTACTTATAGTCACAGCCCTTTAAGATATAGAAAAATGTCTGTTGGTTCAAGACAAGCTTGCTTGATCTTGGCTGTGGTGGGAATAATGTTTTTTGAAGGGGAGCATTTGTCTGGCTGATTGATAGTTTTAACAAATGGCAGCTGTTTGAAGCTGCTCAAAGGTTTGGAATGCTATAATAAAGCCCAGGAAGATGGATTTGTGACCATAGGGCAGGTGAGATAGTGAAAGGCACAGGATAGATAAATTGCAGAACCCTGCAATACATTTATCACATGGATAACTCCTCCATGTATGAGAAATATAGATATCCATGTGATCTACTGCGGAGCCATATGATGCATTTATTTATCATGCACCTTTTGTAACAGCCTCACCTGCCCACTCCTAGTTCATTGTTGGCATAAGTGGGTTCAACTCCATTAACTTCAGTGGATTTTCACCCATTTATGTTAGTGGGACCCAGCATTCACGTCTAGTCCTAGACCTATATAAGACTTCAAAGACATGCAAATGTTAGGTACAGAAGAGCTGTTCATGGCTGTGGTCTGAGTCTTGCCCATACTGGGCTTTGGAGCAATATAATTTTGAGGGGGGAAAAATTCTTACATTTCCCAGGAAGTGGAAGAGGTGTTTTTCTGACAGGTCAATTTTAAAATGAATGAATGAATGAATATAGTCAGTTATTTGGAATGGTATAAATCCCAGGGAGATGGATTAGTAAACAGAGGGCAGATAAGGCACTCCAAGGTACAAGATAATTTCTATATCACATGGTTCTTCAATTTTTTATCTCTGCGTATGTAAAGTATGTGTAACACACTGACTAAAGTCGGGTCTAGAATAGAAACTTTTGCCTGTATAGCAATCTCAGTTGGGGTGGTAGTGTTTTAGTTTGGTGCTTTTTTCAAAATTGTATTTTGCAACATAATTATACTGTCAACAGCCCTAGCTTGGAAGCAGTTATACTTGCTTAAAAGTGCTTTTACTGGTATAGCTTATATCCGTCATTGAACCAGTATAAGCTGTACTGACAAAAGCACTTTTTGACTGTAGAAGCTGTCTCTACAGTAGGAGGATTTTGCCAGTATAGCTATACCGGCAGAACTTTTAAGTGTAGATGAAGCCTAAGTGTGGTGTTTCCTCCTCCTCCTCTAATGAGCGGCTGGTCTCCCAGAAACTATTAACTGCAATTAGCAAATGGAGTTATGACATTAGCTCAAGTGGTAGGGGCATTTGTGTTGGTGCTTATCTGTAATGGGATTGTTACACTTTTTTCTCTATTTGTAGGGTTGGTAGATTCAAGAAGGATGTTGATAAATTTGAGAGGGTTCAGAGAAGAGCTATGAGAATTATTAAAGGCTTACAAAACATGCCTTATATTGATAAAACTTAAGGAGCTCAATCTATTTAGCTTAACAAAAAGAAGGTTAAGGAGTGACTTGATTGTAGCCTATAAGTATCTACATGGGGAACAAATATTCTATAATGAGCTCTTCAGTCAAGCAGAGAAAAGTATAAACAATCCAATGGCTGAAAGTTGAAGCTAGACAAATTCAGACTGGAAATAAGGTGTAAATGTTTAACGGTGAGAGTAATTAACCAGTGGAACAATTTACCAAGGGTCGTGGTGCATTCTCCATCCCTGGCAATTTTTAAATCAAGATTGGATGTTTAACTAAAAGATCTGCTCTAGGAATTATTTTGGGGAAGTTCTATGGCTTGTGATATACAGGAGGTCAGACTAGATGATCACAATGGTCCCGTCTGGCTTTAGAATCGATGAATCTATGAAAATGCTTCTTAGACCTCAAGATCTTCAGGGCAAGTACTATATCATACTCTATATTCTGTAAAGTACCGAGCAGTCTGATATGCTACAAATAATAATAAAGCATCATTCACAGTTGCTGGAAGAGGTGAGTAAAATATTCTAACAATGTTTCCTATAACAAGCTTTATTAATTTCATTGTATTGCTCTTCTCTCAGCAGCTTTCCTTTTCCTTTTTCTGTAGCTCTTTAATATTAGAAATTGAAACTGATTAAAGAAATTAACCACTTGATATCATTGCAATATTGTTTAATAATATTACAATATCTTCAAAATGAAATTTGGTGCTTGGGAAAGATGCCAAACTTACAGCTGTGGAGACTAATGTCTTCTATCCATAATGTTCTTGGTCCCACTCAGTTTATTCAGACTAGGGTTACCATACGTCCGATTTTTCCCGGACATGTCCTGCTTTTCGGCAATCAAACCTCCGTCCGGGGGGTATTGCTGAAAAGCCGAACATGTCCGGGAAAATGCCGGCCGGGCACTTCCCCTCCCACGGCTGCTCTGCTCCGCTCCTCCCCTCTCAGACTTTAAGAGCCGAGCTGCCCGAGCCAGCGCTACCGGCTTCGGGCAGCCCCCCCTTGCCT